>NC_051180.1:167242607-167283307 GCF_013339695.2 Rhipicephalus sanguineus | reverse complement strand
GGAGTCAGTCATGCGCCATGGCAGGACCTCTGCCTGAACCCCTTCACCAACCGCAGACCTGGGCAAAACAACGCCCTTGGTATGCACCATACAACTCAAGGTACTGTGCCACAGCACAGCAGCTTGCGCTCCAATCGAGTACGCAGCAGGTGCTAGAAGCCAAACTCACGCCTGCTGCCACCTTGCAAACTTGTCCCAGTAGCAAACCGCGGCGCCACTCTTGTTTCCTCCCCTTCTCGGCCCGTCTTGTTTCCACCAGCCAAGTCGTCTACTTCTCGCCCGAGGTGGCAAAAGCTTTATTAGCGAGCGAGGGGCTCAATTGGACGGCGCTCAGGGTGCGATTACGGTTGCTCCGGGCCCTTCCTCCTTCCTTTGACCAGGGCGTAAGATGGAGACCGCTGCGGGCGGCGGCAGCCAGGGGTCCTGGAGTTCGCCCGCGGGCGCCCGTTGGGCCGTTCAACCCAGCATTACAGACACCGTATAACGACCTGCCTACAGATGGTCCCCCCCCACGGCTCGGAAGGAGGAGGAGAGCCCACTTTTCGGCGCTTCGGGGCGGAATACGCGCCGGCCGACTCGTCCAGTCCCGCCAGAACGCGTCCAGGAATCCCTGCGCGGCGCTACGCCCGGTAGCCGCGCACAGGAGAGGGGCAGCACTGCTTCCGTTCTCGCTTTACCCTCGCCGCCACCAGAGGTGTAACTTGACTCTCTCCGCGCAGCGGCGACGAGCGACGCACATTAGAGGGGAGATAACAAGGTGCCGAGTGCCGGGCGCCTGCCTCTTCCCTCGGGGCGGGCGCGGTGGGTCCGATTTGTCCGGGCACGCCAGCTGATTAGCGCGCGGCGGCTCTGCCGGCTGCTCGAACAAGCAGGAGCGCGCATACGTCGCCATTACGCCACACAGCACGGCTTAGGGACCAGTAGGAGGTGCGCATTTCGGCGTACCAGCAGTTACATATGCCAACACTTCGTTTCCTGCTTAGCCTGCTGCTCTGGCGCTCCGCGCCTCGTCGTGACCTCCTCCCGCCTGTTCCTACTCCTCCGTCTCTCGAGTCTTCTTTGTCATCCCGTTTATTGCGTGGACGACAGAAAAGTAGGTACACATTTTACGGCGCTGCGGAAGAATGGGATGCCGCTGCTTCTCAGGGTCGTCCCGTGTCTTGTGAGGTGCACCTGTCCTTATGAACGAGTGCAGGAAAATTTGTACGGGAAGGAAAAACACATGCGCTCGAGCCCTGTTTTGTCTAGGAGTCGTCGTGACCTCCAAGAACAGGGGACAATGAATAGGAAATTACGGGCTGCAGGCTCCTTTATTGGCAAAGCAGTGCAGCGGATGGCCGCGCGTTGCATCCTGTCGTTACTGCCCACCCCAGTTCTTTTCCCGACTGACGGCGTTGACACTGCGCTGCCGTAATTACGCCCGAGTAATCTACGGCGACACGATGACCGTGATGTGTTCGAGAATGACAACGGGAAAAGAAAGAAGCCCCGAGCGGGTAGGAGGGATGTGGTGGCACTGCAAGTTGCGCACCGTATTCGTCAAATACGTGGCGGGAGTCTTTCATGCACTGTTATTAGGAGAAGGCCGCAATGTCAACAAATGAGTAGCAAATTATGGTTTTCTAGTGGTCGTAATAAAATGCGTGTTCGTAAATTGTCGCTCGCTGTGCCGCCGGGGAACTCCATCAGCGCTGCAATTCATGCTTCCCTTGCCATAACTACTACTCACGAGCAAGTTTTGTAAAAAATTTGTAGCACTAACCACAAAGGGAAGAACGACGACCCGAGTGCGACGGGCAACAAATTCCACCGTAATATGTCGCGGGCGCCACTACTGTATGCTAAGCTTGAACGGTTACGACAGCTGATTCCTCGCTTCCCAACTGGCTGCCAGATGAACTGCTATCCACTTACCAAGTATCAGAAGGAACAGAAAAAACTGTCACGTCTAGCGCAGCATAGCGCACATTTATATTGTTACGAGTACTTGTTTTCTCTTCCTCGCGATCACGTGTCACTTGTTAAACTAAGTGCTGTCGTTCGGTGCAGTCCAGGTCACACTGTATGAAAGCTTTCACAACTGTTTTAGAATATTCGGATAAGATTGCGCGCACGTCGCACGAACGAGATGAGCAGCACTAACGCTGAAATCCTCGGAACTGAGGCAAAACTGCGCGGTAGACAGAACTCAAGGGACCGTACTTCTACTTGAGTACGGCCTGAGTCTTTTATCGAAGGTTCTCTGCATAGTCTACGCTAACTAAGGCGTCTCAATCCGGACATACCGTTGCATTGCAATGGATTACCCGTTACTGTGTGCATATATATCTGGCAACGAAGAAGCTGACGCAGAAGCAAAAATGGCGCACACTAGCTGCGGAGTCACATGAATTCACTTTTCCCGATATTACATCAACGCTTTGCTGTCTAGGTCTATGAAAACCTCTATGACACGTATATGGGATGATCCTGACCACAGCCACAAGCGATGTTACAGACTTGACTCTGGTCATGCTTTTCGGCTTCCATTCCGGCTAAGAGACCAGGAAACACTAATGCATAGATTGCGGCTGGGTGTAGCATATACACGACGATACCTTTGCAAAATTGTACAGGAGCAAAACCATAACCGCAGTGTGTGTTACACGTCAGAGACTTTTCACCACATCCAGTGCGTGTGCCCTCAATACGCGACCGAAAGACCGTCACTTAAGAGCGTCATGGATCGCCTGTACATCCGATCCTTTTCGGAGGAGAAGCTTTTGGGTGCTTGGGAAAATGTAGACCCAACCAAACCAACGCAGCTTAAAGTGCCTACTAAGGTTTATAAGCAATACAGGTTTAGATGCTCGTCTTTAGAGCATGTGCCACGGTATCAAAACTTTCGCGCGTAGTACATGTCCCCGTGCAGGACAGTATGTACAGTGGCTCATTGTACTATACCATAGTCACTTCTTTCTCTCCCTTTTCCCCTTACCCCCGTGAGGAGTAGCAGGCTAGACACCCGCTTTCCAGGCCCACCTCTCCTCCTTTCGCTTCATTAAACAAATTCTTCTTCTTTTTTTCCTCCTTTGCATAATCATTTTCTGATTCAACGCCGACGTTGCCGTGGTGACTGCCATTGTTAAATGCGCGCACGTGTACGACAGCTTCCTGATCATACACGACTAGCGCAGCTATTTCTCGCGTTGCGCTATCGAGATAAAAAATAAGGAATGGTAAATTAAAGTACGACCGCACTCCTCGTGGTGGCCGTCGCTCACGCGTTGTCGCTAAGAACAGCTATAGTCCGAGGGTGTTCGGGCAAGTCACGGGGATGCGGATGCAATAAAACCTTCAATCGGGCAGGGAAGTTCATTACGTATATGGCGGACTTCAGCGTCTTCGTTTCAGGTGTCTTGCGTCTGCCCTCTCTGTCGGTCATGCACGGTGATGAGAGCTGATGCTTGCCACCTGATCGGGCAAAATACACTGCTCTTTCCGGCAACATTCCTCTTCAGCTGAATAACGTTCATTCACTCATAAAGCATATAAAGACGCGCAGTAATTTCATGAAATATTGTTCTGTATGTGCTCCCTTCTCGTTCGCTCATGATATAAGCGGGCGGAGTTAGACGTTGTTGCGCCATAATCTCTTCCCTGCCATGCCTGCCCTGGAGAATTAAGGCGAGAGAAATGGTGTGATTGTCGTTAACTTTTATGTGAATCTGCATTTCATATGTCGTCATCCTAATATGACAACGCAAGTGGTTCTTGTAAACGACGTGTGCGTGTACTTGTGGGTGTGGATTTGAAGAGAAAAACATGGTGGATATACATGTTCTCTGTAGGCACAATAAAAAGCAAACTACCCACTGTCTGCCTTTCCTTCTGTGCGCTACCTTACGTTGACCCTCGCATTTTGCTACCTCACGTTGACCCTCGCGTTACAATCGAATACTACTGTTTTTTCTTCCCGGAGGCAATGAAAAGTCACCCCTCGCGTTACAGTCGTGGGCGCGTTACAATGGAGTACATACGCTAATCGGAGTTTTTCAGCATATCGAGTGGCTAACTGACAGATATTGAACATACCAGCAACATGATGGAGCCAGATAGGCAATTAACTGTAGAGGGTACCACATGCAGCCGTCAGGAAGAAGATTAATAATCTATTACTCCTTTTCTCATTCTTTTTTTTTTAAATTAGGTCACACGGACAAGCTGGACAAATGAAGTCAATAAGTTTTAAAGAAAGTAATTTCCGATGTTTGAGCTCAGTGTTTTTGTTAATTTAGTAAAAGGGACACCTGCCTCCCATACAAAACAATAAGCAAGGGCAAGTTCTTGTTTTAACGACCGATAAAATCCTCAGCTTATAGTTTTGTCGTCACGGCAAGAAGAAAATTAACCCGCGATTGTTTAGTTATTCTTTCTAGATCGCAGTCGCAATTAGCACGTGATTCCGTTCTGAAGATATAGCTAGAACAAGTGCGTACATTTTATAGCGCACGCAATTCTGCGTTTTTCACGTATCGTATATACATCTCAGGTAAGCTGGTCTAATTTTTCTGGCTTTTGCAATCGCTTTAAAATATATCGAATTATATTTTGTTTCAGTGTATCTCCATACGTGAAATATGCAAGCAGTCACCGTTTTATTGACAGCCACCCTCCGACAGCCCTTCCCCGAGGGCACCTACAAGATAAATGCAGCTGTACGTTGCTTGCGGAAATCATTTAAGTCCGTTTCTGGCAATGAATTTTATTTCCTCCCAGTGTCACTTTCACCGCTCGTTAGGGTCTCATCACGAGTGCATGCTTGGCTGCCAACGAGAACGTTCATTACTCAAGACTCGGCGGCCGCCCCGCCCAACGACCCCCTGCAGCGTGTATACGGAGTCTTATGCACGAGATACCGAAGGTTTCGCAGCTATGTGTCCGCCTGGCGCTTGTCTTCCAAGACCACCGGAGCGGAGGCATTCACCACGAAGAGTAATAACCAGAGTGATGTTTTTCACGGCCGCAGCCGTCCGGGCAGGCCTATAGAATAATCGCAGCTTCGTGCTGCGGCTCGAGGGGCATGAAATTTCTGTATCGCAGCGAATGGCCGCCGCCGCCACTTTCCTGTGCATACGCCTCGTGCACCAGCCACTTAGCGCTTTCTGCAAATTATTATCCGCGGCCGTAATGCAACCAGGAAAAGCAGTCGTCGCTTCGCAGATTGCTCCTTCTTTATCTCTCGTTTAGCAGTTATTGTCTCGGATGGAAGCAAATAGGAGCACTTGTCCGCTGGAGAACACAATGGAATAAAAGGCTGCCACACACAATGGCACATCACGTGTTCACGACGAGCAGTGACGTAGAGCATCATGTTCGCTAAAGAAGGCTTCGTGGAGCTTATTCCTGGTTTGATGAAGTACGTGTGCTATGGGCTATCAAGATTCTAATGTGCTAGCACACAACCAGGCTTTCTTTTTTTCTGTATTTATCGTCTTAAAACCACGATATGATTATGAGGGACGCCGTAATGGAGGACTCCGGAAACATCGACCAACTGGGGTTCTTTAACGTGCACCTAAATCTCCAAGTACGCGGGCCTCAAGCATTTTCGCCTCCATCAAAAATGCGGCCACCACGACCGGGATTTGATCCCGGGAACTTCGGGTCAGAATTCTACACACAATCATGTAAAAAGCCCTCGAGAATGCCCTTCTGGTGACGCGGAATGTTTCCGCGGCGCGTGACTATCTGCCTGCTTTTGTTAATTTTTCTGCGTGTGATGACACCTCTGCCGCATTTTGAGAAATGATGTTATTTAAAAAAATTAAAAAGACTGATCATTGAAAGAGCCAAAGTAACATCTGCGAGGAGTTTTCAAAGCTATGTCGAAAGCAGTTATCTCTGCTGTTCATGTCAATGCCTTATAATTCAATACATCTACATAGCAACACGCAAGAGCCAGTAACTATACTTGTTGCATTCTATAGCAACAAGCGTATTGAGCTAAAATATTTTTTCTTCGCCACTGTAAGCATAGCACGTATTGGGAATTAAAAGGTCGACGCTTCTGCCTAAAATATTTTGTTAGACTGTGTACTCTTCGCAGAATCTCTAAGCAAACTTGCCGGGATATTCAAGTTTTCGGTGCAATACCAGCGCTAAAAACTCATTTCTATTAGATGAAATCGACTATCTTTCATTCATTGTACTTCACTTCACTTATTCTTTTGTCGACTGGTGCCATAACAATAAATTTTTCTAAACACATCAATCTTGACGGCTCACATCCCTGCCATAGTCGAGTACGTACGGTACTCTACATAGCCGACCATTCTTTTTAACGGTACTCTATACATAGCCGACCATTCTTTCAAAAGACAAGGAACCCTTTGGGTTCCTTGTCTTTTGCGGGACGGTCCACCTTCTTTTCTAAACACGTTTCTCGCGGGTGACTGCAAAAGGGTGTGGCTAGCCTCCTCACGTGGTCGTGCTCGGGCGTAAAAAACGTAATCAGAACTTACTATCACAAAAATCACGGGGTATGCTTAGAACTTTGTAAGGATGTGAAGGCGAAGGCCTATAGACCAGAACACAGCGAATTCCATGCGCATCGCCATATTTGCATCGCGCGTCACGCCATCTATTGCACACGCGACGAAACAACATGCGCGGGCTGCCACGCCAGCAGACGATACACAGAGCAAACGTGAAACTCCCGAAACTCAGCCCGTCGGAGAGCGTGTTTCGAGTCTTTTCTAGCCTGGATATTTTCGCTGATATTATTGGAACATCAAGAACATCTTGCTCATGCAAGTCCACAATGTATACAGTACGTGCTGAGTGGGCTGCGGAAGCAACCTCGTCAGATACGTACGCTGTTACATTTGTAAAAAAACGTTCTCGCTGTAGTACGCGTGAATCGTAATTGCAGTGCAGCTCGCGAAAGAGTGAAACGATGTTTTGTTGCCCCATATTACAAGTTGTGCACAAAGTTTTGTGTCATCATTTCAGCATGTATCGCGTAATAATTAGAGTACGCTTTACGGGTAGTTTCGCAGAACGTAATTTTTGTTTCACGAGCGCTCTTACTCACAAAAGCGTGCTATCAAAGAGTATAACCTGCAGTATCGTTCAGCGATCCCTTTTGGAAGCTACCTGAGCGATTTTATTCTTGTAACGACGTGCTTTACAAGCGAAACTGTGCTACTTTTAGTTAAGCCGATTAGCTGCGCCTGCGACGTAAAGGACACTGGCGCGAGTACTGTTTACTTACGTGCCAATATATGTATTATGTGCAGCTGGATGCTTCGTGTCCAAATAAATTTGGGGACATCAAACACTGAAATGAAAGCACGAAATTCTGGCCAGCTGTTGAGGAGCACCGTGCCATTTATTACCTTTTGAAGACGAAATCTCGAAGGCGTGGATGCCATCAAAAGAACTAAAGCTTAATACTACGTTGAAAGTGGCAAAGCATGCTGATTGCTTGTGCTTGAAAGCACTATCTTGCACTAGATTTTCGTCAAAGGAAACGCTCAAAGGTATGAAGTGCACCCCCACACAAAGCTCGCGCCTGCCTTCAACCCAGCTGCGTGTCACGCAAATTAGGTTGGCAAAATGAAATAGGTGGGCATCACACTGCAGAATGCACGCAGTTAGTGTACTTACTCGCGCATTTTCACTCGGCTCCTAGCTTTTTTTGCTTGAATCACAGTTATCCACTCACGGCGAAGCTGAAAACACCGCACCGGCACTATTTCCGTGGCACGTCGTAATCGTCGCAGACAACGCTAATATCCACTTGTTGCGCTGCTTCTTTTGGCATCCAAAGACGACGCAGTAGTGCCCAGACGAGCTCTTATACGCTGAAGCGGCGTGAACGGGTACTTTTTCACACTTTAAAGCCTCAGAACTGCAGCTTGCCCTGTTTACTTGTTGCAGCCCGCGCGCGCCTTGGCAGCCCCGTCAGCCCGGCATCTGGGTGCGAGAGTATCCGCTCGGCTCGCCAGCAGCCTGGGTGCGAGACAGGCGTGCTCTGGTGTATAGTCGGATGCAACTTTAGAAGTCTGCGGCATTTCCCCCTCAAAGGCGGATGCACACAAGCCTCCACCAATGGGCACGCACTCCAGACCAACGTCATGAGCCGGACGGCCGGTGACCCCGCCTTAGGGGAACATTGCCGAGCGCACGAGCGGAACTATTTCTTCATTCGCGGAGGCGATCGGCTGCCGCGCTTCGGTCGTCTGGGCGGGGCCTCTCCGGAATTCTTAAGTTGTATCCGGCTATTGGCCGCGAGATCGAGCGGAGTCGCCGCCTGGCGGTTACTGGCTGAAGCGCGCCTAGTGTGGATCGCTCCCTGCGTCGTCTGCTAGCCACGCCGTGTTTGCATGTGCGCGTACGTCATGCACGTTCTCAAAGGGCGGTTTGTGCTGTTGTGTTAGCGCGAGTTTAACTGCTCGTACGTCTACCTAACATGGTGTACAGAAGCAAATGGGCTTGCTCGGTTGCATGCGCATTGCAATAAGATCAGTGAGTGCGACTTTCGAGAGGGCGGTGTATTGGTGTCGTACCCTTCGTTCGCCAGAATCATTTCAGTGCTGGTGCCGCTTTCTGGTTCAAGCACGACCTAAAGTGCGCTTGGCATAGCCCCAAACACGAGAAGCAATAATTAGTTTGGGAAGGCAACGTTTTAGCGACTCGTTGGTAAACAAAATTGAGGCTCTAGGCCGTGCACTTTCGCGTTGTTGTAAGGTGCATAACTGCGGTACTGTAGTTCATCGGTTATGCGATGAGCTTTAGTTGTGCTTAAGATGCCCTCTTATTGTACGGTCGTGGCCCCGCTACAGAGAAATATTTCTATCACGTGAAGTGTGACACTTCGGTACTCAAACTATCCCCTAAAAAACAGACAATGGAATGAAACGGCAGTGATAAAACGGAGTTGCCGCGCGCAATTTTAACTTGGGGCGAAATTTATGCAGAACCACCCGTGTGCTTAGATTTAGGTACGCTTTGAAGAACCCAAATGTTCAAAATTAATCCCGACGACGTGCCTTACATTTCTGTCGTATAATTTCACGCAAAACCTCATCCTTTTTTTACATTATCTTGAGCGTTTGTGTGGAGTTGTTCGAAATTGGTGGAAGACAGCAGACATTATTAGTCTGAAAAAAAAAACAGATACTTATTCCCATAAAATAACCCGACCTTTGTTGCATCCCTGCGGTGCGCGTAAGCAATCGATCAACGCTTATTCTGTTACTGGAGCAAGAACAAGTGCGTACGCGTTGAACGTCTCCGTGGCGCTAAAGCGCTGTCAATCACGTAGCTTTCCTGACTAAACTTATCAACTGTCCTACATTTCATGAAGAACTAACCAATAAAAAATGCGTACGCGTACTCACGCGAACAGTGCTATTGAACTCGTTGCACATAATTATGGGCTGGTATACAGATGAACTAGAAGTAAACACTTCAGCAGTTCAGTCGTGCTACAGCAGTGCGTAGTGCAGAGAACACAAGCTAAACACGTACAAAAAAAAACAACCAAAAACGTCATATAGTGTGTAAGCGCACTGTCATACAGGGTGAGCATCCCTTTCATCGGCAGACTGTGCTTCTCTTACTAGTAATAGTAACGTTAGATGATCTTTGTGCATATGAAGAGCGTATACATTACCATTAAGCTGCAATCAACGCATTTTATTCGCCGGCAATCGGCTCAAACCGCTCACAACGAAGCGCCGCTGTGTGCATTGGTATACGCGCCGCCGAAGGCCTCTCCACACTAACGCGGCGACGGTGCTGCCACCTATAGGTCGATATCGCGGCCAATAGGGAACCCAAGCTCAAGTTTGCGGCGCGACGACAGCGCCGCGCCAGCCGCGCTGCGGCTCTGTCGGAAAACTCTGAACCGTCGCGCGGCCGACTCAGCCCCTTTCACGGTAGCGGTAGCGCACGTGCGCTCGCGTTCTTCTCTCGGTGCGGGTAACTGTGGGGCCGTCAGCTCGGCACGTTGAGCCGAGAGGCTTGCTGCGCGAAGCTGCGCATTTCCACGATGGCAGAAGCGACCCCGCGGAAGCGCAAGCGTGGTCCGAAGTATTGCGGTTTAGTGGCCAGCCACAACAGTGCAGACAAGGCACACGATTCACGTGTTAAACTGTATCGGTTCCCGGGCGTGTCGCACGAGAAATAAAGGCGGCAAGCGTGGATAGCCGACAGCGCTGTCTCGCCTTCTATTTTGGCTGTCTGAGTTCATCGCTTTTGTTCGTTCCGACTACCTGAATCGGTAAGTAACGGGGCGCATGCACGCAGCGACTACAGTAATGATTACTCGCTGTCTTCTCGCATTGTTAAAGTCCAGCTACGGTTGTAGGTGAAGCAACTTTGTGTTTTGATTCCCCGTGCTCGTGAGACCTACCCGTCGTTGTTGAACGTTCACATTCGCGTTATACCGTTAGCGTTGCGCGGTTAGTTGAATTCAACTGAACTCCGCACATTGTCAGAAGTTCAGCGCCTGCATTTCACGCGTCGGGAAGGCTGCTTTATCACGCCGGAGCGGACGTCTGTGCATTTTCAGCAAGCTTTGACATCGTTCTGCAGGTTTGCTTTGTTTTTGTCACTTTATTGGGGTGATATATATTTAAGCCGCTAAATATAACTGGCACTTCATACATGCTTTGCAATTGCAACCTTGAATTAACCACCTTCTGACTTTGTGCGATTTTCTAGCCGCGTTCACGCAACAGGTTTTATACACCTGTCAAGTCGGTATCATAAAAAGAGACTGCAAGCATGACGCGAGAGCCGAAAAAACGAGGCGAGCAGTTCATCTTGCTTCACAGTGGTTGAAGCTCAGCTAGCTGCCTCGCGTCTTAATCGGCGGGTGATTCTCCAGCGGCACGGAGGACTTGACTCTAACCTTCTCAGGAAGCAGTGCCATGGCCGTATAACCTTTTTTTTCGCACGCCGCAAACGTTTGTTCACGAAAGTACACGGCTGCTACTGTAAGCATGCCATATCAAAACAACAATCATATGATTCGTAGTCCACGCCGCAGAACATCGATAGCGTGTACGGCTTCATTTCGGAGTGCATGTGGACCATTATTCATCTTTAACGTGACAGAATGAGACTTACCTCGAGGTATACGTCCTACACGGTGTAATCGCGACTTGGGAAATGCATTTCGCTTTGAGTCGGGCGTGGTTGTCGTCGATCGTCTGCTCTTCACCGTTAACGTGATTGACGAGCCTTCCTCATTTTATCAAGTTCGCTTTGCCGAAGTGCCAGTCAAGCTTGAAGATCCTTTTGAAGCCGCACTGCACGCGGTATATTGTGAGACGCCGCAAGTGCACCGCGAGAGCTCTGCACGTGCACGGAAGCGAGCGGCAACGCGGTGGCGAGAAGGGAGAACGCTCGCTGATCACGCCCCAGTTTCTGTTTTTCTGCCAGAGATGGCGCTGCCTGTCAAGAGCAGCAGCGCCGCTAAGCGTTGCTTGGGAAGCCTATAGTTGCACTTTCTCCTGATCTGCTGTTGCAGCAGTGCCCCCCCCCCCCTCTCTTTCTCTCTCTCTCCACAAATCCTGGACTCCCAGAACTCCTGCGCCGCGGCATCACCCATAGATGCTTCCTCCCGACTGCGGTTACGACGAGCGGCATTTGGAGCTGCTCTAGTTTCTTCCGCCCTGACGCACTTTCTCGGTATTCCCAGCCCACGACTGTAGGGCCTGGCTTGCGCTGTTTCAGGCGAAGCTTGCTTATATGATTCACAGGTTTCGTTGGTGGTGTCCCACGCGAAAAAACCCTGCGCCGGCGAGTGCACAGAAGTGCGGCCCTCGAAGCTGCGCCGGTCACATGCGCACTTGTATTTGCGCATTTTGTGGAGACGCAGCCATCTGCTCTTGTGATAATTTATGTGCCTGCACGACCTTCAAATAGAGATCAAAGGCTTTTGCTTTGAAAATGAGAGAACTTAGCTAAATGAATCAGCTGTGCGAATTGTTTTTTAGGGACGGCGATGGCTGTGGGCGGAGCTTATTATCTTTTTCTTAGGTTACAACAGACGTTCATAAATTGCCGTTTTCTTATACCAAAAGCACCATTCTTGCCTCGGTAATCGAGAATACGCGCACATACAAGTAAAAACTGGCGACGACGCCTGGAGGCGTTGTTTCTGCATCGACTTCTTGCGACGTCACAAATGTTGATGGCATCTGCTACGATATATACACTTGTTTATCGCTGAAGATGAATCACTGCGTTCTGATGGAGTCAGAATCTTGACAAAGTTCGCGCAGTTTTCTGGACAGAATGTGGCGGAAATTCGAGGAAAAGACTGATTTAAATGCCTGGCGTCACACTGAGTTTGAGGCGCTGATATTTCTGCGCAGTCGTGAGAAATCGAAATGTCCATCTTATTTTTCGTTTGCAATAATGCGCCATTGATGGTCTAATTGAACGGCAATACGGTTTTCAAAGAATGGTTCACCAGTCTAAACTGCTTAGTGGTTCACTTTGATACATTTCGGGTTTCTTTTAACAAATTTTAAAACAAATATTAGTAGGTACGTATTTGCGGCACTAACGCTATACTGTGAGCTAGCAGCGTTTTATGTGTGAGCGAAACGGCGCGAATTGAGCGCTATAAGAAATTTCCTGGCTGATTAGTTGACAATAATTGCGGCTTGAAGACAGTGTTGCCAGGTCGAAACAACAAAAATATAGCTAAGAAATGAGAAAAACTAGCTAAAACGTAGCCAACTTGGGCCAAGGGCAGTAAATGTAGCCCAGAGTAGCCATACGTGTGTAAAAACAACTGCGACGTTGTCATTCAAATGAGTTAATTCAAGAGCCTTTTCGCGGAAATGTAAATAAGAACAGCAAAAGCTCTTCAAAATCACCATTTCGGAGAATAATGCATAAATTGGTGACATTAGCAATCATTTCATCCAGGATGACGAAATTTTTTGTGGTATTGCAGGAATGAAATTCTCTTCATGCGTATTGCGTGAATTTCCTAAAAGGGCTATAGAAGAATCAGCGACAATAAAAATGAGTAGTGCATGAGTGTGCTCAAAATCACAGTCTGTTATTGAAGCATAAATTGTAGTCACTTTCGCAGTTGTTTCTCGCGTGATGACGAAGTAGGAGCAATTAATATGCTCGAGTTACAGTCCGCACCTAATTCTAAGGAACAACACAAGCAGTTCGCCAGATATCCGATTTCTAATGTCGATGAATACAGAGCGTCCTGGATGCTGAGCGTTATCGATTGTCCTGTTCACTTCCAATTACAGTGTTTAAAGTCGCGCTCAGCATTTAAAGCCTGCGTTCAGTTTTCCCACCCGATTCCAAGTCACTTATCCAGCAGTCTTTTTTTTTTTTTTTTGCTTCATGCAAGCGCCAAATTCAATTTTGGGAGCTAAAAACACCCCTTGGTCAACAAGTTTGATAGCACATACTCGAACTCCAGCGGCTGCGACGTCACAATACATTGCTAAATTGGTTCAAATTGAGGCAACAAGGAACTAGCCAAAAAGTAGCCAAGACGTTTTTTTTTCTGCCGCCACTGACCTAAAAAAATAGCCAAAATGGCGGAAAGTGGCCAAGCCTGGCAACCCTGCTTGAAGAGATAAATATTCTTGAACAGGGGTTGTCGCTGGAGTGAGCGTTTCAAGAGGTGGCCTTGTCTTCTTCAAGGCAGCAAATAATCAATTTGTCGAAACATTGCCTCTAAAGGCAATCCCTGTTCAAGAATATTCATCTTTGCAAGCCCCCATCATCTCCCGAACTTCTGCATTTTGTTTCAATAAATACGGCCTCATACATTTTTGTGATGACACTCTTGCGTGTAAACTCTGATTCGCCCATTTGCATACAGTGTAAAAATGTAAACATGGACAATTATTTATTACATATCGTGTGAGCACATTATTCACAGCCTCCGTCCTTCATCTTCTTCACCTGTATATAATCATAACTGTGAGCGTCTTCTTCGTTCGGAGGATTGGTCAGGCGGCCCTGCCGAATAAAAGGCGTCGAGCCCACGACATTGCTGACGTCTTGCAGAGTGGTGGAAGTGCGGGCATGTGAGCATATTTTTCGCAATCGACGACATTAGCGTAGGCATTACTTTGATAGGTAAATAAGAGTACGGCTACACCGGGCTTCTAAAGAAACATCACAACATGCATGTCGAACGTGCAGCAAGCACCACAGTGCTCGAAAAAGTCGAAGAAGCCAATAGGCGCGTATTCTCGATTTTTAGCTTTTCGATGATACTTCAATTTCTGCGTGACGTAAGGAGCAACGTGCCACCTCATTTCACTTATACACGTGAACTCTTTCAGCTCAGTCGGTGGCTCACAGCTCCCAGAGAAACTGCACGGGTGCGCGTGCATGCAATTCTCCTCACCGCATCCCTATCCGCCAGTGTAGCCAATGAATAGGCGTTTAACGTTGGATACCTACAAAATTGATTAATACAAAATACTGCTTTAGCCCTGACATCACTTCTAGACCCATACCTCCTCCCGTTCGCAGGACACATTGGGGCGTACAGAAAATTGAAACGGTGACTATATGATTTCAACACAGAGCGTGCTGCCTTTCGGGCGGCGGTGACGGGAAAGGGGCACGGGCGATCGTGCAGCTGCGAGTCTTCGAGCCTCGGATCTAAACAGCTAAACGACGTCGGCATGGCAGCGGTGAGGAGGCTTGAGTAGTGGAGAGGAGGAAAGGGCGATAGGGGAGCGAGCCATGATGGAAGTTGTGTAAAAGGCGGCCTTTGAAGAAAGACACGCCGCCTCGACGAGGCGCTACACTTCGAAGCACGTTCGTGCACGAGACTTGGCCGCTCTCTATGGAAAACGATCGGCCGCCGCCGCCGCTTTGGCCCGTCTTATCAGGCAGGGCGATCGCGCCAAGCACGCCAGTGCACGACGCTGAATGACCGCCAGCATGGCGAGCTCGCAAAGTGCAGATCCGGAGAGATTTTGTAATGACAACCGTTGGGGCTGGCCCTCACGCCGCCCGAGGCTGGGAGGCGAAGAGTGGGCGCGAACGTGGGAGAGGAGGAACCGGGAGGAAGAGGGACAGACCGGCGTGCGTGCAGTGATGGCGTTGTACCCCTCGCAGGTATACATGCATCGCGAGCTATTTGCCCGCATTATATGCGAGGCACGCGAGGCTGTCGGTCGGCACACACCTACACGAAAGCCAAGATGACGGGCAACACCTCTGAGGTGCGCCGCTTTTTGCTCGAGACAGAATGCAGAGCAGTTCGCGCGTTCGCTCATGAGTTTCCTGTGGCAGCTCCAGGTGATGCTCCCTGTGCTTCACACGAATGTTGCTTTATTCCCCGGTAGCTTCTACGAAACACCGTGACTTCGAATTTATATATGCTCTGCTCACGCAAACTATAGAGTGGAACTACGAAGACGTCGCGAAACATCCCTGTCATGAATTATTTATTACATCACGTAGATGGCATAGATTTTTCGGTATACTTCCACAGAGCGCCCCACTATATCAAAAACGACAGTTATCTCGATCAGACGTGCGGCTTAATTGGTACAATCTGCTCTGCATGATATCTACTTAGTTCAGGATATTGGTGTACGGCAAATTGCAGCTGATCCGCTGGGTGAAAAATGTTCATGAAAAACGGAGAGATAATCAACTGCCCAAGTGCGACGCAAAGCTACAAGGAAGAGCACCCCACCGTGGTTTATAGTATAGCTTTCCTGTACAAATGGGGCTTGACATTACTTCCAGCTCATATACTTAATTTCTTGCACATACATTCAGCGAAATCGAAATCGACAAGTGTATATACCTGTACACCAACACCCAACTTGACCCATGGATTGAACTCCGTAACATTGGCGTTCTTTATTCCGCTTTAACGAAGGTGGAGATGAACCAGCAACTCAGAAATGACAGATGTACGCAAGACGCTCCAGCTTGGTTTTCCTGAAGTAGTCGCACTAAATGCGCATGTTATATTAGGCGTTTCCCTGGCGATGTCCCGGCGATGTAGCTCTCTCAATAACGAATTCATCAGTTCTCGTTAACAATTATCAAACAGACATATATAACTTCAGAACGGGTATAGCATCTGCGCGTCGTCATCTAAATGTAATTGATCCCTCTTTCATATGGAATCGGCATAACAGGAAAGTTAAACGTGTCTTCCCCTGCAGACCCAGGCGAATTTGGTTCGGCTCTGTGGTGTGTTTGGCAGCCAAGTGGGCTGCGACGTGGTTGCGACGCACCCAGCTTCAGGAACGCGAAAGGCAGAGTTTGAAGTTTGAGCCCTGAACGTGCGAAGGCGTTCCGCTACCGGCTGGTGCGTCATTGGCGGAAATGACCTCAGAGAAGTCTTGATGGAGCCCGGCATAAAACAACCCCCTGTTAAAATTATAAGCACTCTCTTACACCTCGTGCCCGGTCGTTGGCGACCTCGTTGAGGTTCACTCGGGTTCCGTCCACTTGCCCCATATGCGCAGGAAACCATCCGATCTCTGCTTCTGAGATTTCTCCTTATCCTAAAATCTTGGCTACACATTTGGCTACTATAGGCCTTTCTCAAAGCTTTTCACCTCCGTTTTCGAGTCACTGTATACGTGGGTCCATTTGTTACTTCTGACCGCCAGGGCCATCGCGGCCTGTTCTGCGACAGACGATTCCTTACTGAGTACGGCTATCGCGTCCCGCACCTCTCCTGTATGCTTTTCTGCCTCTGACACAGGCCGCGTCAACGATCGCCGCATCTGTTCCCACGGTCTCGATTTCTTTAAGGAGGGCTTGCGCCCTCGCCGTTCTCCTGTTTACGTTATGTACCGGATGCATGTTCCTTGGAGGCGGTCAGTCTGCGGTTACTGCAGACGGGTACCTACACTACACCGTACAACATGGGTAAAATATATCCGGAGCTAGAATTGAGGACAGTGTGCGATGCATGTAATGGCGTCATGGAAATCAGACACGTGATTGCGGGGTGCCCCGCCTCTCTCGCCGATCCCGACCGGGAATGGGAGAAGTGGATGCGGCTCATCGAGAGCGGCTAACTCGACGATCAATTAAGGGCTGTTCAGAAGGCCCACGACGCAGCCGCCCGTCTCGGACTGGTGGTGCCGACGTGAACGGGGCCCGCCTCGACCTAAAAAAACGAGCTTCAGGACTGTTTTTAATAAAGTTATCCAATCAATCAATCTGTTACACCTACAGCACCTGTTCAAAATCAGCGCATTCGCCAACAGAGCGGTCCTAATAATTCCACTGACTGCAGCTTGGCAATGAAACCGCCATGGTTGTCTACTGGTTATTGTGCCCGACTGCTCACCCGAAGGTCGCGGGATTGGATCCCGGCCGTGGCGGCCGCAACTTCGATGTAGGCAAAAATGCTTCAGGCCGGTGTACTTATATTTAGGTGCACGTTAAAGAACCCCAGGATGTCAAAATTTCCGCAGCCCTTCACTACGACGTCCCTCATAATATTATCGTGGTTTTGCGGCGTTAAACCCTTGGTTAAACCAGACGAATTATTATTATGCTTGGCAATGAGACTTGTTTTGTTTTACTGCGAAGCTTCGAAGACTACTACGTCTTGCAGCGACGGTGAGTGGCGGAGCGGTCGGTATAACAATGTCGATCATCGTCGGCGTCGTCAATTCTTGATTTCAGATGTTATTATCCCTATTTACAAAATAAAAAGAATGTATGTATGCCTCACTCGAATTGACAACACCCTTCTCTGTACAGTTTATTTTGGCCGGTGCTCGTAATATATATTTGCAGGTCCTGCTGCGTTTTGCTTGTTCCACTTCGGAGGTCATATAATCGGTACAGTGTACCTCGGAAAGTGTTGGATGGTGTTTTTTGTATTTCCGTGCAGCGAAATTTCTCATATTCACGTTTTATTTGTGTTTTTTGTTCTTTTTGTGCCAACTTTGTGTGTGTGTATATATATGTTTGTGAAACATCGATTGTACGTGTTGCCTCCGTCATTTTATGTTTTGTTTCCATGTAACTGAAGTTTGTTTTTGTCATTCTCGTAAGCGTGTGTCTAGCAAGCAAATGTTACGTTGAATTGTTATGTTAACCGTCTGTGATAATAAATTTTTCTAAACACAAATTTCATCTCGAATCGAATATTTAATCGAAAACATTGACTAGCTTGCACTAAGCCGCCCATGCATGGCTTGAAACAGCGAAACTGGGCGATTCTGAAGACTAATCTGGTTGCTTCAAGGTTGTTTCTAGGCCTTAGCTAAGTGATGCAGGTTGTTTCTGCGTTCATTCTCAGCGCAGAGATGTTCGAGTTAAACAACACACAGTCACAGGCACTGCACGGATGCCGAAACTGCAGAGACAGAACCTCCCGCTGAAAGCAAGCGTTCTCACCTCTCATAGATCTACGTGCAGGTCGTCGTTGGCGTAGGCCTTCCATCACTTCGAGGCCGCCGTGGCTTCGCAGCCATTTGTTGGGCTAACTGTTGCCTTCTTCATTTTAGATGCGAAGCATCTTATGGCGGAGTTCAATCCGGCGGTGGTGGTGGTGGTGGTGTGCGGCGTAACCACCCTTACTGCGCATGCGCAAACTCTCTCCGCACGCTTCTCCACTCCCTCTCTACCCTCTCCCCCTCTCCACTCCCCCTCTCGCGCGCCGCATTCTCTCCTGCGGCGAGTAGGCAGCAGCGACGCCACCGGTGTCTTGACGTGGCACGAGCTGCCGATGGCCGCCTCTGCTTCTGTGGCTTTACACGCGGCGCGCTCGTGCTCTGCTTCCCTCGTTGAAGAATTCCACGACGACACCAATGGTATGGACTGCAGTGAGGCAGACGCACATGATATTGGGACTTTGCGGGAGTCGAATACCTCGGACGCCGGCAGTTCCACGCAGCGGAAGCTGGATGGAGACTGGAAGGCAGTGCTGATTCTACGCCAGAGGAAGGCACAGGCTCGAGAACGCAAGAACAAAAAAGATTACACACTCTCCCTGCTCAAGCTATCCATCTCCCCGCCGCTTCGCATCCACACATGGTTCCCTTTAGCGGGAGATGAGTGAGTGCATAAACTTTATTAAAAGTCCGGTCGAGGCGGGGGGGATTAACCCCTGTCCCGTCCCAGATGGTGTAATTTTTTAGTGGACGAGTGGTGAGTAGTGGTGAGTATAGTTACCCAATTCCTGTGGCACATACCCGTTTATGATGATGATAGTATTTTGGTTCCCTGGACAAGGAATGATTTGCTAAGCGGCTTGGCTGTTAATATCGAATAGTAGGTATATTTACACGAAACTTGTACTGCCAGTTACAACAAGACAAAAGAAAAATCAGGGACGCAACGGCTTGGTGGTAGCTTTATTACGCGCTTGTTCAGATGGGTATTTCTCTTCTGCTTTTATGAGCGCGCTGGCATGTTGATAGAAGAGCCGTCACTTCAGTTAGCAGGAGCCCTCCTAGCCACATCACGGATAAAAGAAGGGGGTGTGGTAGCCAGTTGTTGTTTTTTTCCGCTATGGTCACGGAATACAGCTTCAATTGTGCTTCATCTATGGTCGCGCAATTGTGCTTTATCTCCATAGGTACTGGGGGCCCAACAATCTTCGGGCGCCCGTTCACAGCAGCGTTTTAACTACGCGCCGGAACGATGGGAATTGTTTTGAACGAGTGGTGCGGTGCGGCAGTGACGACTGCACAGCGTGAACAAATTTTCATATGTGAATCCAATCACCGATGGTTTCGCGGACCAAATTCATGATGTATTATACGGCGCCTGCGGCATACGCGACCGAACTATGCAAGAAAAGTCGGTGCCTTCGTTTCAGAGGCAAAGTTGTGAAGAGCTTGACAGATTTCTCATGTTTTTTTTTCACGTGTGGAAATTAAATAATCGCCTTTAAAATAAACATGCGCTCGCTTTTGTACCAGGATATCGGTGAAAGTTTTAACGAAAAGCCTACTGTAACGATGTTAGCGTTAGTTTTAGCCACCCCACCCAAGTTGCATCATTGGCCTTTGTCGCTTTTTAGATATTCGTCCTGTGGAATTATCCCAAACTTCGAATACTAGCTATCCGAAAGTCGAATCGAATTATTCGGTTAAGTATTATTCGATTCGAATTCGACACTCGAATATTCGCACTCCCCTAGAATTTTCCCTTAGTTGGTAACAACATTATTGATAGTCCTGCAGAGCTTTCGGCGACCGGGCCTTAGGTCTCCCACGTGGGGACATCGAGGCCTCGCCTCACCGCCGCCTCGCGGGCCTGCTTGACAGCCCAAAGTTGGTCGCCGAGATGGGGCTGCGCAAGGCAGCGGCCCACCGCGGCGTAACCCTTACAAAAATGGCTAGTAACATTGAACAGACCACCTAGTAACCATCTATTGACATTGGTGACCGTCTAGTAACATTTGCGATCTAGTAACATTTGTCAATAGACCGTCTAAAGACCTCCTTCCTACTTTTGTATAAAGACTATTTTATGTAGACCGTCTAAAGACCTGCTTCTTACTTTTGTATAAAGACTATTTTATGTAGACCGTCTAAAGACCTCCTTCTTACTTTTGTATAAAGACTATTTTATGTAGACCGTCTGAAGGCCTGCTTCTTACATTTGTATAAAGACTATTTTATGTAGACCGTCTAAAGACCTCCTTCTTACTTTTGTATAAAGACTATTTTATGTAGACCGTCTGAAGCCCTGCTTCTTACTTTTGTATAAAGACTATTTTATGTAGACCGTCTGAAGGCCTCCTTCTTACTGACCTCAAAATTCGCTAATTAAAAAAAGTCGTTGAATGTTAGGCGGATTTTCAGTAAAAGATAGGTGTGCCTCAGTGGTATCTATAAGCCCACCGCAAATTTACACGTACGCCATGAATGTTTGTTGCTTAATTACACGGAAAAGAAGTGTCCCATCTGAGCTACATTGGAGGTCAAGATGTGGTGCCTATATATACTCGGTGACCAAAGTTTGGTTGTGAAGAGCGGGTGGCGAGCGGCTGTCAGTGTGAGTGTTGTATTACTTTGCGAATGTTGTGTGCATGTTTGTGTACGTGTGATCGAGTTTGCGTGTTTCGATGCTAATTTAATTAAAGATTCTCTGGCGCATGGTGCGACAGCGAAAAGCTCCCCTATGGATGTAAACAAATACTCCCCTCAGTCCATCCAAAACCTCCGTCCTCAAAGGGGGTAAATTTTTTACTCCCCTGGACGGAGTATATAAAACCCCCATAGGGGCGTGCGCTAGAGGACGAGTCCGTTTACTCCCATCTCGGCTTTTTTTTTGCTCACAGTGATAGGGTGTCTGTTGAACATTGCTGATAGGGCGTTACTACGAGGTCACCACACGACCTATGAACATGAGTCTGTTCAAAGTTGGTGGCCAATTGCAGCCAGAGCGTTGATTGATTGTTGGTACAGACGTCTAAAGACAGTTGGTAGACACTCTTTTGATTGTTGGTAGGTTCTAGTAACAATTGTCTTTAGACCGTCAACTTAATGTTACCAAATATTTTTGTAAGGGAAGGGTTTCGAAGTCCGGCCTACTGGTTCCCGCTTGCCTTTTTTCGGGAAGTTTTTAGCCGTCATATTGCAAGAAAGGCAAAAAGGGAACCTTTGCCACTTTGCGGAGAATTCCAGGCATGGTGAAATTCCTCGATGATTACCGACACGTAGCGGTCATATAGTGCGCTTTCGGCTTCTGCAATCGGTTGTGGTGCATGCGCTATACGCATAGCTCTTGAGACTTGTTTCTGATAATTATGTGGAGTGATTTCTAGTTCACTCCGGGTGTTAGACTCGAAGCCCACATATGCACAGTGTACTTAGAGCACAAGTTACGAAGGCCATGCTTTTGTATTGTTCAGGAGCGCAAGCGCTAGTCATGATTTTAATAGCCGTTTACACGTCACACACATGCATTTATATATGCGTGTGTGTGTGGGCTCGCACGCATAACTACTATTGCGGAGGGAAAAAATGCTGGGATTTTCTTCGAAGTATGCAGGGAAAAATGCCCGAAAAAGGGAATTTTCATCTCTCGTAACTGGAATATTTCGGCGTATAGTACGGAACGTCATTGCTTGCTGTGAACTTATCGTTGCCTGAATTTTTTTGTTTCCGTGGCCGTTGCAGCGCCAACTACTTAGCGCTTTCCTATAATAAAATAGAAAGTCCTCGGAATCGTTCAAATCTTAAGGGAAAGCTGTAAATCTCTATGTTTCAAGGTACTGTGAGGTTCAAAAGATGCGTGGGCGAGCCAGCTGCGCGTATACTTCGTCCACCTCGCCTGTGCGGTGTCACGTGCGCGAAACAATAGAAAACAAATAATGAAAACTCCAATAAATTTCGTCATACGGACTCACATATACTAAGACTAACAGCTGGGTTCGAGTTAATTAATTTTGTGTGAGTTTTCCAACTTATCCTCCTATAGACGCAATAGAACGTCGCCGGGAATGCGCCGCTTGTAAGTATAGCGCGTTTCTGACTAGAGCACTGCACGGGCCAGATTTTACGGCCCGGGCCCGGCCCGGGCCCGCTTTATGAAGCCCGAGCCCAGCCCGGGCCCGGGCGTACATGACCGAACCCAGCCCGAGCCCGGCTCGGGCCCGGGCGTACTTGACCGTACGCAGCCCGAGCCCGTCGTTCCAAGCCCGGGCCCGGCCTGGACCGGGCGTTCATTACTAAACTAATCCAGGGCGCGCTTGTTCATGACCAGGCCCGGCCCGGGCCCGCTAGAGGATATTAGTTGTTGATGATGATGATTAATGATGCCGTGCGCTTTGTAGCGGGCGATCGGACGGAAAATCCGGTGTGTACATGCATCGAAATGTTGCTTTGCCCACGATGGTAGCTCAGCGGTTAAGCTGTTTCGCTGTTAAGTCCTAGGACGCGGGTGCGATTCCCGCGGCCACGGCGGCCGCAATTTGGTGGGGGCGAAATGCAAGGACACCCGTGTATATACCTATCTTTAGGTGCAGGTTAGAGAACTCGAGGTGGTCGAAATTGATCCGGTGCCACTACGGCGTGCCTCGTAATCATATCGTGGTTTTGGCACGTAATAACAAGGAATATAAATGAAATGTATCGTATGTGTCAACCTCGAATAAAAGACTGAAATCTTTATGCCTCCCATGGGAACAACCGTGATCTGGCCCATTGTTAGTGCTGTTAATATATATACATATATATATATATATATATATATATATATATATATATATATATATATATATATATATATATATATATATATATATATATATATATATATATTTATAGATATATATATATATATATACGTGTCACTTCAGCTTCGCACAGTATACCTTAGACCATGGAATGCATAACATTCGCGTGTGCTCGAAGGCCCGACTTACACCTTTTAATGAGCGGGTCCGAGTCCGGCCCGGCCCGCAGCCTCAAGCCCGGGCCCGGCCCAGGCCCGTGGCTCCAAGCCCGGGCCCGGCCTGGGCCCGCACTTTCAAGCCCGAGCCCAGCCCGGCCCCCCCGGAAAACGCTTCGGACGGCCCGGCCCGGGCCCGTGCAGTGCTCTATTTCTGACGACGCTGACGGTTTACTCAATGATTTCTCCCTGTGCAAGTAAACACACATGGAGGTGTCTTATATCATCTTCACAAATATGATGGTTTGCCAATCGTCTCGTCTCATGAGCGGCATCGATGTGCGAGACTTAAACCGTCCCTGGCAGTGCCGTTGACAGAAATAGCGGCGGAAAAGTGCGCGCCAGGTAAGGAAGCGCGCGCACACACACACACACACACACACACACACACACACACACACACACACACACACACACACACACACACACACACACACACACACACACACACACACACACACACACACACACGCACGCACGCACGCACACACACATGCGCACGCACACACACACACACACCGAAGTGAATATTCACAGCAGGAGGAGCCATGGGCCTCTTTCAAGAAAAATACAGAAACTGCTCAAGCTATGGTGGTATATGTCGGGATATTCATCCAACAAGTTTTTATCAATTGCTTGACTCCGTTGGTGTGGCGCTCTCCTCCCTGACAAAATTCTTAGCAATTTCCGGCGCGCTTTCCGTGAAATCGGCATTATTTGTTTGTTCGCGTAATGCCACCACAATTCACAACCACATTTACTCGTATATTACCATGAATGTTGATTATTGTTGGTGATAGCTGGTTAACAGCGGCATGAGTTGGCTGTCAATGTAATTGAATGTAACTAAAGGTAATGCCATTTTATCACTAAGCAGGGGTAAAATTTTTTTCAGTATCCATCCATACAGCTGTAGGCGATAGTATTTCCATATCACGGGCGCCGCCATATTGGGCAGTTAAATTAATATTTTGCCAGTTTTGTATGTCGTGACGTGAAATGAACAAGGTCATGAAACGTCGAATACACGAGTACAGCAGCTTTTATGCGCATGAGTCTGTTCGTAGCACTCTTCGTGTAGTTGTTACAGACAGAAAGCGGCTATATTATAACCGCTCTTAATCTCAAAATGATAGCAGCACCCGCCAGAAAGTCTATAGGAAAACAGATCATTGCCGCATCACCCAAAACTTGTTTTTCACTAAACACATATTTATCGCGCCTCAATCACATATTAAAGCCTCAGAGTGGCTCAATGTCTTGCTGAATATAGCATTCTTGTTGAAATACATTCACGCTTGCCTCAGAAATCTACCTTGCAGGCTTCAGCAATGCAGCCTGCTACGCATCTGCCACTGATCGTGCTCGTGCTCTTAAACATCATAACAACCGAAAGACGCCGACGCCAAGGAAAAGGCCCACCTGTATCTGTTAGGAATTAAGCCTGAGTTTCCAGAGCACGGGTGTCTGAGCAGCATTTCGTCGCAGCCCAGAATAGTCGGCTCCTCTTCGCTGCTATAGTTCCTCATGTGTGTATATATATCAGCATAAAAGCTACGCGTGTCCTGGGATTCGCGCCGTGTATACGAGCGCATGGACTGATGCTATTTAACCGCCTCAGGCCGTTATGCCCGCCCCGAAATCCATCATCCGAGAGAGCGCCGGCGTCGACAACCATAAAAAGGCACCGCTGCGGTGGGAACGGTGTGATCTCGATAAACGTGGTCGATCAACGCTGTTGCTTGCTTCCGTTACACGCCGGGAATGAGTCATCGTCAGCATTGAATCGTCGTCTTCGGCAAATGCTTCCACGAGGAGCCATTGGCGTCTGCCCAAATCAATACACCATCGGCACCACCACAACGGATCCTCGTTCTCACACTGGTCTGCCATTGGAATGGCAGCGATAAATGGACAGATCTTCAGCTGCGGGTCGCCATATATTCTATGCGAGCAATCGAGGAGCGAGCATTCAGTAACATGAGTTCATGGGAAAGCGGCTCTCGTGCGCAGTACACGCGAAGCGAGGTGTCGCCGCCTTTTGCGGCCTGCTGCTGATGCGTACACAATGGACCATCAGCTCGCGTAAGCGGCGCCGACATGCGGACGCAGCGAGCAATGGCAGAGCGAAATCGCGTCGCGCTCGCACCCCGCGCGCTGAGCGGCAAAGTAAAACGTTTTCGCGCGCCCTCGAGAAGGCGGTGGCTCGCTACCTCGTTGTCGGCTTCTAAATGACCCGCGGTGCGTGTTCGCAACGAGCCGGAGGCGTCCACGCGTGACCGCCCGATTAGGCCTAGCCGCCGGCGGCTTGCCTGTCGGCGCCGCTGCCACGGGAGTAGCTGGCTGGCCGCGCGCTTACGAGGGGCCAAAATATAAATAAATAAGCGCGCTAGGTATGGCCGCGGCTGCGCCGCTGGGACACGGTGCTGGGAACGTTCGCGTCGAGCGTGTGTTACTCGAATGGCTTTACACGTGTCTTTCGAGTTCGCTCGCGCGGTCGCGTAGTGCGATTTGCGGGCACCTCACGCAACTCAAGCGAGGTGTCTGCATGCCTCGTTCTCAGGTTTTGCTACCTCCTGTCAGCGCTTACCGCCGACTCCATTCATTCTGGTTGTAAAGTGTACTGCCTCCTTGCAGTTCGTCATCTTTGCAGTGTATGCATTGTTTGCGTTAAACTAACCAGTACAAACGCCTATTCACTGATCCTTACCTGCGCTTATACGCAACATGAAGAAACGAGAGAGACTGTTTCAGCGGCAGACGTACACAAGAAGGGCTGTAAACAACCACGATGCGTTATGAAGTCTCACAAAATCGTCGTGAGACACATCGGAGTGATTCGAAGCGATGCGACATAAGGTATGAGAATTGCCAGTGGCCGTCCTGCTATGTACCGACCAAAGGAGTTGCGGATGCAACTTGAAGTTGTGCTGTTGACAGTTGCAGCCGCGAGTGATACGCTCTGCTTTTCGCGTGCGGAAGATGTCGGACAGGCGGAAGAGGAAAATAAAAGCAGTGTAGGTACTTCACCAATTCTCCTCCTTGCATCGTGAATTATTTCGTTGCCATCGTTTTCCGCATAACATTGAACGGATTACGTTGTATGTGTATTAGCGAAAATTCATCCATAGACGCATGGTGCCCGCCGGTGCCGCCAACGCAATTTGTTCAGGAGTACACGAAGAGAGTAGAAGACGAAAACTGCAGCCACTCTCCTGTTTTTATGAGCACGTTCCAAGATCCTACTCTTCAAGCAAGGCACTTGTAATACCGCTTTAGGTTTTCAATCATACGAAGTATGCGAGCACAGTGCGAAGATTACACTTCTGCATACTCGTCGACTACTATATTCATGAAACGGCTGCTAACGCACGGTCCTGGTAAACGAGGAAAACTTGACTATGTGAATGTTAAGCCGAGTGGAAAGTGACGTGCTTTCAGACTTCGTGAGAGCGTTCATCATGCTGGTGCTGTTGCACATGCGCAAGAAAAAAAGCGTCCACATAAGTTGCTCTTAGTTTCTACACTACGTCATCATAAAACATGAAGTCACACTTTTTTTCAGCCTCCTTTCAAGCACGCTGATGACAAAGCAACATGGCCCATAAAGGAGTTCGCGCTGTTCTGACAATTCACGCCGTGGAACGCGCGGACTGAGCAAACATCATTTTTTTTTTTTTCTGGCTACACTGGAACTTACCGCACAGCCCCGAACGGCGTAAAGCCTAAATAGCACGCGCAAGGGAGGCGCGAAGAGGGGGCCAATTACCGGCAGTCTGCGCTCCGGTATATTCAGTCACCTCGGCGATGCGCCTTTCGAAGCAAGCCACGAAGTGCGCCCGCATAGATGCGCAAAGGTAGAGCCGAAGGCAACAACGAGATGGGAGGGGGTGAGCAGCAAGAAGGCCGCTCGGATCACGTCGCGGGTGATGGCAACGAGGTGGCGGCCGCCACTTCTCAGGCAGCTCGTTTCCTTCGACAGCAGCGCCCGGGGCGACGAGCACCGGTAATGGTTCGGGCGTGTTGTTGGCCCGAAAGCAAACAGGCGCCGACAGCCTCGCTGCCGGTCCGGAAAGAGAAACGGCCGCTGTCGGCCCGAGTGTTAAATGCCTCTCGGCCGCGCGGCCAAATTACAAGGCGCCCACCCTGCCCCCCCCTCCCTTCCCCCCACCCCAAAAACCCAGACCGCTTAGGGCCGTTCGCCTGCCGAGAGAGAGGTCCGGTGTGTGTATCGGCCGGTTTCGTGGACTGGCCCGAAACAGGACGACGCGATGCCGCGGTCATATGGCCACTAATCGGCGCGGCGGGCGAACGGCCGATGCTGGAATCCCCTCCGCTGGTGGCTCTGCTAGACGTACATAGGTGCGTGGCGTACCTGTCGGACAAGCGAACGAATTCTTCAGTAGCCTGTCTAATGCGAGCCACCTTGCATAGCATAAGCCGCTGTATAGGTATATGAGCGCTCATACACCTATACCAGTGGAGCTCGCTACCTTTCCCGTCTTCCTCGTACGGTCCGCTAATAAGCAAACGATTACGTCGACGCCTCGGACGGGATTTCGGACGTGTAAATGAGGGCCGAGGGAAGTTTCTGAGGACACCAAATTGCTCCGTTTATCCCTGCTTCTTTCAATCCTCATCTTTTTGTACGTCCTCGTCCCTCTAACGCACATATGTCTTCGTAACGAGATGATCCGTAATGTTCGCGTCGAGGCGTGAAAAATGTCCGCTCGTTGGAGAGATTATGTAAAATTGGCGTGAAGCCGGTCGTTTACTGTGGTAGTATACAAGTCCTTTACAAGGCTCCCTGCCGGAAACGACAGACGCAGTGCACGGACCTAGGCAGTTCTAGAGAAAGGGCCACTGCGTCCCTATTTAAATCTTCTTGGACCACCTGTTGACTATAAATAGCTGCGAAACGTGCAGGACTGCTATTTTCGTCCTTGTTAAACGTACATTCATGTTTTCATATTTGCTGCAGATTAGAAATAGTGTTTTCTTTCTTTCGATTTCAGCGATGCACGAAGCAACAGATGACAAACTATATAGTAACGTATTCCACTGCAGTCATTATGTTATTACCAGTGGGTCGCTATACTTTATAAGTGCCCCTTTTCGATTCCTCACCGCATTTTCAACTGACGACTGAATCGAGTGAATTTGATGACCTACGTGCATATTTTAGGCGTCTTATTTTATATGCGTGACTTATGTCATCGCGTTTATTTGAACGTGGTTGATCCCCTTTGTTCAAGTTCTTTAACATGTAATTTTTTATAGCTTAATAGTAGAAGGTTACTATTTTGTCTTTAAGCGATGCGCGCATTCTTCTCGCATCTAGACATCAGTATGGACAGTTCCTTGTTTCTTTTCTTTTTTTTTTTTTGCTCATACTCTCTTCTAAGCGTGTTTCATGTGCTGCATAATTTGTAACATATCAAAATTGAATGTGTGAATTTTATTCCCTAATTATTTCAGTAGCGTCGGTCAGGTGGTAGGCGTCCGCCTCCAAGTCCGGACGCAAACAGACTTATGGCTAGCCTCCCCGTCATGTCGTTGCTTCGCTCTCTCTTGTTGCAAATGCATAGAAGATACGAAGTCGTGAAAGTCGCTAAAATCGCTAGAGGGCGTTGGAATAGGCGCTTACGAGTTTCAAAAATGGCAGGCCTCGAGCTATAAGCGGCTGTAGCCCGACACGGCGTTCGCTTAGCACGGCACACCAGAGACATTACGCTGTTACAATCTCAGGCAATTGCATCTTACCGACCATGATGGTGTGTCTGTGCTCCCTGTTTCTCCTTCTCTATATGTAATATATCTTGTCTTCTAACCTCTCCTGTTTCCCAGTGTATAGGCTATAACAAGCCAGATTTTGGTGGTGTGCGGCGTGACCACCCTTGCTGCGCATGCGCGAACCCTCTCCACTCACCTCCTCTCCCACTTTCCCACTCTTCCCTTCCACTCTCCCCTTCTCCTTCCCCTGTCCCATTTTCCATCTCTCCCCTTCCTCTCCCCCTCTCCCCTTCCCCCTCTCTCACGGCAAGGCAGAACGCTGGTGTAGCTTGGTTGGGGGCAAGGGCTGGTGTGGCTCGAGGGGGGCAAGTGCCCTTTTTGCACCTCCCTGCCGACGTCCACGATGCCAAGGTGTAACTGTATCCACATCTAATGTGGATGCTTGGGCGTGTTGGTACGACATAGCGGAAACAAAACAACACAAAAAACGGAGCAACAGAAAAAGGAAGACACAAACAACAGCGCTGACTTTCAACAAATGTTTATACGTTATGCGCAGTCCAAAACGAAAAGAAAGAAGGAACATAGAGATGACAAACAAAAACCAACTATCAGCATCATCAATGTATACGGTTTGCAGTGATGATGCTGATGGTTGATTTATGTTACCTTTGTTAATCATATATATGTTCCTTCTTTTTGTTTTCGACTGCGCAAGTATATATTGCGCGGTGTTGATGTGCAAACATTTGTTTAATGTCAGCGCTGTTGTTTGTGTCTTCCTTTTTTTTTGGTGCTCCGTATTCTTGCGCTGTTTTCTTTCCGCTATCCTGTACCCGCATCTCATTATTATCCTTTATAAAGTGAACTTTTATTCAGCGCAGCTGAATAAACGTTCTGGTCATGGATGTTTGAAGGCAATAATGAAAGCTTCGGGAAAAAGCCACAAAGGCTTTCCTTCCTATACGCGTATGTTCAAAGCCATTGGCCGACCGGCTTCGTTAATGATACGCCCCAGCTTCAGGATTACCTCAAAGTTTCTCTTACAAAAAACTCTAGCGTAAGAAGCTTTCGTGAATACAGGCACAGAAGAGCTGGCGAAGTTTGCAAGACGCCCTTATTCTTCGCTTATATACCAATTAAGCCCGTGCATTCGTCGATGTTATTAACTAGTTACCACTCGAGACGTTACTTGCATGGCGATAAGTTTTTTCGCACACTTCGAGAGAGAAAAGAAAGTGATTGCCCGCTCACCCCGGTCCCTTGGGTTCGGCTTGCTGTTGCTGTTGCTGGTTGCGCAGGGCCACCCTGTTCACGTGTACCGGGATTGGGACCACGATGCGTGGCGCGTCCGAGTGCTGCTGAGGCCCGCGGCCTGCCGTGAGCCCCGCCTTGACGCGCTTCCACTTGGCGCGCCGGTTCTGGAACCATATCTTGACCTGCACCTCTGTGAGCTGCAGCGCGTGCGCTATCTGCGACCGCTCCGTCAGGGACAGGTACTTCTTCGAGTGGAATTCCTTCTCGAGTTCCAGCAGCTGCTCGCTCGTGAACGCCGTGCGCCGGCGCCGACTTTGTTGCTGCTGTTGATGGTGTTGTTGCTGCTGCTGATGCGACGTGGACAGACTCTGGCCGTGTCCTTGGTGGGACGAATGGCCGCTGCGTTTGTCCGCGCACTCGGGACGCCCTAGCAGGCGGACTTCGTCGCCGCCCACGAGGCTCGGTAGTCGCGGGCTGCCTTCGTGAGGCGGGCCGCAGTCACCGTCGCTGTCCGAGCCTGCGGCCGAGTCGCCCGCGGTGTGACACCAGGCCAGCGGTGACGGGGGACAGCTGGAGACAGGGGACGTCTCGCCTGCGCGAAAGTGTTCACATGATGAGCCACGCGGGGTGTGCTACTCGCACATGACCATAACAAAGGAGCTTGCCTACAACCTATGTCACTATATGGGATGCGCATGCCTTCACCACGGTCGTCGTCATCGTCATAATTACATGAACTTGAAGTGTTCAGATCAAAGTGCACATTGCCGCATGCCGGATCGCCAAGCATGCACTGCCAATTCTTAGGCGATGCCGGGCTTTATGAATAGCGTCGGTCGTTCACGCGCTGTTCCCATACGATCAAGCATTTTAGTACTCCAGCTGATTAACATTTGGCTTGGTAACAAGCATTGCTGTAAGTGAACAGCAGGGTTGCCATTGAGTATAGTTTTTGAGAAGGAGCGAGAACTCAAGCTAAATGTAGCCAAAAGTAGCCATGCCATTTAATTTTATCGCCATTTTTGTGGCCAAACAGAAGATAAGCGGTATTATGAATTGTTTTTATTATTCAACAAGTAATTTATTGTGAATAAACGAAAACATAGAAATCAGACCTTTCTTTCCTTTCGCTTAGTCTTCAAGCCACGAGTACGTTGCATGTGTACATGAATAATTTATAAGGAGTTCAATGCGCCTGCGTGTAGTTTATGCAGAATGGATGGAATGAAATTGAAAACTGAATTTTGTATCATTCAATTTAGCAAGTCAGTAGGAGCATTAAACGTTGAAGCACTCTTTCCTTAAGGGGTACTGGCACCTTTTTTCGAAGGCGAGTTTACTCTGCCATACAAATCTCCCGTATGCAGAGACGGCTCTGAGCAAGATATGCTTAAGATATCTTGTTTTGATATTAAAGTCACTTTTCCCATGGCGCACCTAGCGACATCGACACTAGCTTGACGTCAGGCTACAGTACTATAACTCTGGTGACTTCACGCAGCAGTCTGGCTAGTCCAAACTCGTCAGGTACCAAAACTTCCAAAATGGCCGCTTGTGGGTCACTAACGTAACCACGGTGCGGAGCGACCATGGAAACCTCACGATGTCTTGCGCGAGCACGTGCGAGGAGCTCATACCGTGTTGTGACGTCAGCGTACAGTGGTAACCGAAACTAGCTTTTGAAAACATATTAAATTACTTTTTCTGGGTGCACTCACGTATAGCAGCACAATTTCATGGCTCTTGAGTGGAATTTGCCTTTCATTTGGTGCAAGAAAACGACAACTGAAGATTTTCATGTCAGTACCCCTTTAAAGCCGCCGACCGATATTGATTAGTTGATTTACAATAACACCATTACAGCTTCAAGTAGTGAAATCTGGTTGCAGATCAACAGTCCAGCTTCATTCTGTTTCAGATCTCTGCCATTTCAAGTTCACTCGAGAACGCGCACTCTGCATCAGCATTAGAATCTGGCGCGCAGCGTCAGCAAAGACGGCGGGCAGCGTGAGTAGCGTGCTATATCCACGCGTTTGCCAAAATGCATGTCACTTCGTCACTCCGCGCGTGGCGTTTGTGTGCCTCAACATGCACCAGCCTCCTGGAGGGCAGGACATAGTAATTGTTGGGGTTCTCCACCTTAAACCGGGATATAACTGAGCGAACAAATTTCCGGAGGCCTCCGGAAATTTCGACCGCCTTGTGTTCTCTAACGTGCATCTAAATCTGAGTACACGGGCCTCGAGCATTTCACCTCCATCGAATGTGGCCGACCGAAAATTTCAGGTCGGCTCCACGGCTATTTGCTGGCAACATTGAACTTCTACCTTGGCACACTTAGTGGCTGTTTTTTTTTGTTATTTACAGACAGCATGCATTGTTTGCGAGAGCGGATTCAATCCCGCGACCTTCTGGTCAGCAGTACAACACCATAACCACTAGAACAACATGGCGGTTGCGGGGGAGGGCATGCGCGCGCGTCAGTTGACACGACAAAATCTCGCAAACAATGCATGCTGTCTGTAAATAACAAAAAAAAAACAGCCACTAAGTGTGCCAAGGTAGAAGTTCAATGTTGCCAGCAAATAGCCATGGAGCCGACCTGAAATTTTCGGAGCCAGATGGGGTCGTAAAGTAGCCAAATTGGCGCAAAGTAGTCCCCACTGCTCATTAAGAGTAACAGACTCGATTGCAAGGGAAGGCCAGCGCGCGATGGGAAGGCAGAAAGTTGGGTGCACGGCCAGATGAGAAGTTGGCGGAGATAACGCGGCCGCAGCAAGCATGAGGCTTGGCTACTTTGCAAAACATTGGAAAGACCTTTGGCCTGGACTGGTCGTAGTCAGTATGATGATGACGACGACGACGACGATGATGATGATGATGATGGAAACGCGATTATAGCAGCATGTTCAATATGTTCCCTTCCTCGTTTGAAGTGTTTCAGCGCGGAGTCTCTTAAATTTTCAGTTGCCTCACCATGTACCACGGACAGCGAGGTCCAGTGCAATGTTTCGTAGTAATCGTAAAGGTGATTCGCCAAGAAGATGCGTACAAAATCTGTCGCCTGGTGTGCTTGTCGCAGCGCGGCTTGACCGATAATTCGGACGAGAGTTTCTAAATGCCGCCAAAAAACGCAGCCATCTTTTTTTGCGTTCTCAACAAACTGTAACAGACACAGTGCGATTCCCGTTCCCAGGTGCAGATTTCGCAATACAATCGGAGTGTGAAAACTAAAAAAAAATTCTTCTGGTGTTCGACGTTCTCGAACAATAAGATATAATTATGAGGCATGCCGTTTTATGGCTGGGAGCAACGGAATAATTTTGACCACCTGTCAAAGTAAAGGAGTGTTTAGACAACAACGCTATTAGACAGCTGAAGCTGTCTTGCCAAGAAGGCCCACGTCCATTACTCCTGCGGAGTGAAGATTCCAAAGCAGAAAGGACAAGGTCTTTTCAACGGCAAATTACGCACGTCCTTCTCGGAGGTGCGCATTCATACTTCCGCTGCCCGGCAAGCATCGCATACTTACGCGCACACGCAAACGAGCCGGCTACTATGGCCGCACATGACTCGCCGCCGCCCTGGTGGTCACTGCCACGACGAGAGATAAGAGCCGCGTAGCCCCACTCTTGTGGCCAGTCACCCAGGGCTGGTTCACCGCACACGAAGAAGCCGAAAGAAAAGACATGGGCGAGAACGGGTAGAAAAAAAAACCCTTCTCTTCGATATAATTTACTTCGCTAGACGCATTTCGCAGCGCTCGTAATAAAAAGCGAGCCCGAAAACACGGGGCTGCCGGCGCACGGCCCAGAGCGTCCCTAATGGCCGGCAGGCCTTCACCCCCAGGTCCGCTCCAGCGAGAACTCCCCCCACTTCAAGGCTGGCGTGCGATTGTCGACTTTACAGCGAGCGCCTCACTCAAAGGGAGGCAGGCACACACGCACGGCACTCCTCCCGCCGAAAAATGAAAATAAAGCGACGGCTGGGTCCATTAGCGAGGACTGGCGTGTCCCACGGTCGCGAGGCGCAGCCGAGCGTACTTGTGGCCGCCTCGAAGCGACACGCAACGACGGAACGTCGAGCACGGCGTCGTCCGCCGTGCGTCGAAAGGCGTGGGCTAGGGCTGAGCCGCGACAGCCAATGGGTCCTTCCCTCGTCGCCCGTCCTCCAGATGACAGCGCTGCCGCGTCGAATGGCGAGATAATGAAACGACAGAAGCGTATGTCGCGCCGATAGCATAATGAAGACGTTGCGACCGAGATATGGGACCTCGTTGCAGACGCGACGATACGTGCGCCTGATAACGAGAGGGACCGAGTGGGTTGGGTCAAGTTGGGTTCCAAGCCGTGGGAACGCTGTCGCTCATGTGTGAAGAGAGAAAGTTCTTTTGACCAGACGCCAGCTTTTATGCGATCTAGATAAACACGCAACATAGTTTATTTTTGATCCTCGTCTGGAATTTGGCATACGTTATTCTAGCCAGCGGCGCTCGTTGGCCGCTGTTCCATTTGGAATTAACTTATGTATGCTCCCACACTTGTGTATTCACTTATCTATGCCCCTACCATGGACGGCGATTCAAGAGAAAGAGTGAGCTAAACTTGTACGTGTTCTGAGAACTTCATCGGTTCTCGTCCCCTCTATTCTTTGTTCTCTTTTTATGTTCGTGCATCTATTCCTCGCCCATCCATTATGACATCATCTACTTTCTTTTTGTGTTGGCGAAGCGAATGTGTCACCCAGCCAAGTCTTCATTAAAGTACGATCACTTAAATCCATGGGACACGCCCGTAAGTTTTCTTATCTCAGCAAACCACTCAGTGCACTGCTGCGTCTCTGAACATGTATATATACTTTCCAATGGTAACCATATCATCTCTCGTCACAGTTATGTCCATTGCCTACATTTATTCTCACTGTTTTTATTCGGCGAGATCTTTAGCACAAATCACTGCTAAACTACGTGATTCGCCTCTCCGCGATCCTCTAGGTCGAAACACAGTTAAGTCTCGATACATACGCTCTTACAAGTCATTATCCGACTGTAGGCTAGTAGTCAAGAGTGTTGAGGTTGTAACGAGCTAGGGGACAATGACTCGGTGAGTGACATGGATTTTTCTTGGTGCGCTCGATCCTTATTAACAAAAGATGAACGATGCCTGATGTAAAACAGTGGTACTTCGCCATAAGTCGCGGTGTCGTACATGTTCACAAACTATGGTCAGTGTCACTTTGGCGAATGCCGAGTTTGTGACGTGACCAGCTTTATTTTAAAGCGAAAGCCTTGTATGCCTCTTGAGTAAGAAAAATCCCACGTCCGACGGCGTGAACACGAATGGTAAAGTCAGGTGTGTCTATCCCGCAGGTAGTGCGAAACGGTGCGCTGCAGAAAGTTTGTTTGTTTGTTCACCTTGCGAATAACCTGAAGCAGCGCGAAAAAACGGGGACAACGAAGGAATACACACAACAGCACTAGCGCTCGAATGGCAGTTGAATGTATTCAGGTTACGCTATTTGATTAGAAGCGATGATTACTGTACAAGATTAATCAAATGTGAATTAAAGTGAATTAATTCAGTAAGAGTGACAGTCAACTAAATCATTATTAATAGTGAATGAAATGTTAGACTGAATTAAAGCGAATTAAATCTTAATCAAATGTGAATTAGCACTTCGGCGACCGAGTCGCGGCATGTATAACCAATGGTTATGTCTAGGCGACCGAAAGAGAGCAAGTAGCAATGCAATTGGCCGGGAAAGTCGAGATAACATAATGTATTTCCCGCGAAAGCATAGGCCTGTGATCTCCTTAGCGTTGCCTCATGGGTCTATAATTGACGTCTTGCGCCCTGTGGCCTTGCACTCTGTCCAGAGCTGTTATTGCGAAGTGCAGGAGCCTTCTCGGTTCTGAATAATATACGAGGGGATTCTTCTATAAAAGCCTTGTGCAGTCGGAGCATAACGATCGGCAAAAGATATCGCGGTACACCAGCGTGAACTTGTAACCTTGCGCGCACATTCACAGCGTATTGAGTCCACGGAATTAGACTCACGTTAGTGCATATAACACCTTATTTTATCTCTCACTAGGCCGCATGTATCGTCTCTATACGATGCGAACGCTGTCCAGCGTTGTGATGCGTTATCTTTGGCGCCGCCGAGGTACACCTGCGCATGCGCGCACACTTCGACGCACGCACCTGGACCCTCCAGATGTCGCATATCACCGCAACAGATCTTCACACAGGAATCCAATGGGATGCTAATTAGGAAGAAGTCCTATTGTTCTGATAGGTTGCGGTAGTGGACACAAGCACACGTGTGTAGGACGTATGTCGTCGACAGCTCCCCCCCCCCTGAAAGCAGTTTGGTAGTGTTTGTGCTGGTGGTGGTGGTGCATGCAGGAAGTGTCAGCCTTACAGTCATGAACAGCCAATGCGGTGCCATCCAAGGGCTACCATTTGTAATCACTTACTGTAAAATTGCATGGAGGCGTGCTGGTTGAGTATAATATGTGAAGATTGGCTGCACTAAAATAGCTATAAGTGTTCTTATATAGTGTGCGTATATTTCAATGCGCAAGTAGCTAAAAGCTCCGTACTAAGCTATGGCACATCTACTTAAGCATATTTTTGCACATTTAGAGTAGCCGGGCTATGCGAGAGGACAATTTGCCGTAGAACAAAATCGACTTCCCGAGGCAGTGCCATTAGCGGCCTATGTGCTTCATGCAACGGCGCTTAATGAGCCGTAGCACGCAAAGAGGCGTGAGTAAGCAGCGCGTCGCGTTACATGGTTCCATCACAGTCTTCGCATTCATCTCGTCTCCGATAAGTGAGCTGGAGTTTGTTGCGTTCGATTGTCATCATTTCGTGTGAATGCGTTTCACATGCGCGAATAACTATAACTCGCAAAGGTGCGCATGCACGGCGACCGCCCTGTATCATATATGACAGCTCTTTTAACGGGGCAGTTTTGTTAGTAAAATTATGCTTATTCGGTGCAAATCGTAATGACTTCATTTGTGTATATCGTACAGCGTGTACGCGTGCTTTCGTGCCAGGAGTTCGTTGACGGCTGCATCCGAACTTTTTTTTTTTTTTTGCCATCGCGTGCGTAGCGAGTGCCATTGCTTCTTTTGGTTAGCTTGCTTCTTTGTTTTGTGGGCTTGAGTTTCTTTTCTTTAGAGAACTAACGCGCGCTTTATCCGCACCATTGGCACTTTGGATGTTCGCCAGCGATTTTGTGAAGTGAAACAATCCATAACGTGTCACCGGGCAATTTAACCCATGCCATGATCTTTTTGTTCTGCTGCAGACACAATGAATATGGAGAACTCAATCGGCCCACAAGCTGCATTAGATGATTATGCACTTCGGCATAATTTTCATGATTGGGATACGTTGGAGCCAAAACACCGTACGCAGCTTTTCACACATAAAAGGAGCAGATACGGTAATGAAGACCTGATCGTGCATTCCAGCTCAAATTTTCCGCTCACTCTGGATCAAGTCTTCAAGAGACGACGTGCTTTGGAACGGTCACAGGCTGAACAGCGCATTATGTATGTGTGGAAGTATGGAGCTCACTGTACAGCAATACAGCCAAAACTGTTGAACCAGAATAAAAAAGAAAACTCGTAGCAACTATTGCTGAAATCAACGTAACATTTCTCTAAATGTGATCGCATCATGGAGAACCGGATAAACAAAATATTAAGTTATTTCTTCCAGCTACATGTAACCGAACACTCATCGTTTACACGCTTTCGTGACTAAGTGCCGATGGCGTGATTCTTTTTAGAACGGTGTCCCGGGCTCAGTATACCGGCCTTGGCGGCAAGCGGCACATCGATATCAAAGAAACGTGGAAACTCCCGTATACTTAGATTGAGGTGCTCTAAAAAGAACACCACTCGGCCAGAATTACTCAGGAGTCTCCCACTATGCCGTGCCGCACGATGGTAAAGTAGCATGGGTCCGTAAAACACTAGAATTAAGTTTACCATTCTGCTTCCCATCAACGCCATAGCGCAACCGATGGATATCGCGCTTGCGTCTTAATGTTTCCTGCACATATTGGAATCCACAAACGAAACAGCGACATCAGAATTAATTATTTCTTATGAAACAATATACGACTACGTTTTCCGCGGTTTATCCCTGCAATACGCATTGGACACTGATCAGTCTTGCGCTGCGCTAAAAATATAAGAAAAATGAAGGGGAAAGAGTGATAGGATAAAAATCGATTGTCGGTGCATTTTAGTCCGCCCACGTGTTAGTTCGATTCATGTCGTCTACTTCTTTGAACAGAGGCTTTGACAGTTTTGGTAAGCAGTCACTGAATATTGTGCACCGATATGCCGGTCTTCCCACTCCGCATTTTATAAGATCTAGTAGACCTTGTCTTCATGCAGAATGTTTCCGCGACTATATAGCGCATTCATAGCTGACTGTTATGATGTTATGATGTGAGCTATCGATGAGTGAACCTGGGAGCTATATGGCGTGGCACTGTTCAGCAGGAGAGCTCGGGTTCAGTAGCCGGCCGCAACGACCCCATTTCGACGGGGACGAAATGCATACAACGCCCGTGTAATGGTACATGATGAGGAAACCCACGTGTCACCATTAATTCAGAGTCCCCAGTGATGGTGTGCCTCAGAAATATGCGGATTTGGTACGTGAAATTCCACAATGTAATTCTTAATTTCTGAGGTTGAACGCACCGCTTAATTCTCAAGCTAAAGGAGGGGGGCTATACATTTAGTCTTGGGGCATTTCGGCATGCTATGGGTGTATACATCCCTGTTGAAGCAGAGGCTTCGATAATAGACCAGTTACTGGGGAGGACAACAATAGAATCTTGTATGTGTGGGGAGACGATCCCCCATGCTGGCTACGTGCCATACGCTGTGGCTGAAGTGGCCGGAAACATCGAAGTCGACGGCGTAGCCTGCATATGCAATGCCTCTGAATATGTATACAGGCCATTATCCTTGAAGCATACCAATGAAAGCTCATCGTGGGTGATGTGTGCGCGTTAGGGCAGTATTCTGTTCACGCGCCTGTCAATCCGAACGTAGCCTTTAGTTTGCTTTGTTTACGAACATTTCTGGTAAATGCCCACAACTACATCTATATATACCCTTCACGTGTAGCAGGGTAGCGGGAGATCCCTCCAATTTTGCGACTGGCTCCTGATGGAGGAACTTCGACGATGCGCGTCTCTTCATATATGTGTGGGACTTGCCTCATTCCGGAATTAAGCTCACTCACCGAGATCACGGAATGCTATCGGATGACGACGACTGGCCGGCATCAGTGCGAATGCATCAGCTCTGACAACCCGTGGGACCCCGCCGCTACAATCGCCAGCGCTACATTTTATTCGAGCCAAACGCCTTGAGAGTGGTTTAAAACCACGAGAACGAGCTAGCAAGCCGGAGAAGCATTCAGTAGAAGCTCGTACCTGGAAGATCTCGAAGCGATTAAGGAATCATTGAGGCATTTATACAGGCATCAGCGAAGCTTTATGTCTCCCGTACATTAAAGAGAGCATCAATCGCTGCCGTGAGGACCATGAAAACATGTCCGGACTTGTCAGCGGTGTTCAGGCGCGCAATTGACATCAACGGCAGTACTTCAAAAGAACTTGTTGTTGGGCTAGTTGGTAGATCATTTCCAAAACTTAATTAGAGCGCAACCACACGACACATTCACACACCGACACACCCGAGCATCAACCACGTATGTGGTTGATGCCTGTGTGTGTGTGTGTGTGTGTGTGTGTGTGTGTGTGTGTGTGTGTGTGGTGTGTGTTGTGTGTGTGTGTTGTGTGGTGTGTGTTTGTGTGTGTGTGCTGTGTGTGTTGTGTGTGTGTGTGTGTGTGTGTGTGTGTGTGTGTGTGTGTGTGTGTGTGTGTGTGTGTGTGTGTGTGTGTGTGTGTGTGTGTGTGTGTGTGTGTGTGTGTGTGTGTGTGTGTGTGTGTGTGTGTGTGTGTGTTCTAATTAAGTTTTGGGCAGTACTTCAGCTTGCGTTACAGCCGCCACAATGGACCAGTGGTTGCAGTGCTTGACTGCTGACCAGAGACTGCTGCGGCGGTCATATTTCGATGGAGGCTAAATTCTAGAGGCCCATTTAATTTAATTTAATTAATTTAATTTGATGTTGTTTTCACGGCTGCCAATAAGCTAGGTAAGATTTGTGCCGCTGTGCAGAGGAAGAATGAGCGAGTAAAAGACAAGAAGCGGACCGATATTTGTTTCGTAAAACACACCAACAAATTCACTGATTGCCGTATGA
>NC_051180.1:167160618-167242507 GCF_013339695.2 Rhipicephalus sanguineus | reverse complement strand
GCATGTTTTCAACTGCAGGAAACACCGTAAAATCTAGGCGGCAGCCTGAAGGCACGTCACGGAACAGCTTGTGTTTCTGCGTGACAATTCGTAGTCGTTCGGTCGCAGTCGTTCAACGCGTTCTATCTGCTCGAGGACATGAGCAGCTTTCATTTCTTTATTCTTTCTTTCAATTTTCAAATAAATGCTTTGTGTTCGATATTCGATATATTTTGCCACTATTCGGCACTATTCGATTCGAATTCGATTCGAGATGAAATTTCACACCCCAACAGTTCTCGGTAAACCTGTGAATAAGAGTGGTACGGTCGTGATGCAATAAAACTATACTATATACGACCTCAAAGCTTAACAAAGAGTTTAATAAAGAGCAGCGACCTGACACAACATATCTGAAACACTCGCAAAACATAGAAATCCGTTAGAAGGGAAGGCCACCAGCCTGGCTGTTTCATCCGGGTCGCGAAGCGGAGCTGTGCGATTCCTTGTTTATTTTTAGCAAGGTTAGTTACAAGATTATATTGGATGTCAAGGGAAAAGTCCTTCCTCAATCACTCAATCGGGGACACCGAAGTATGACTTGCGCTTGCCTGACCTACTACTTTTCTTTCTTTCTTTCTTTCTTTCTTTCTTTTTTCTTTCTTTCTTCTTCTTTCTTTCTTTCTTCTTTCTTTCTTTCTTTCTTTCTTTCTTTCTTCTTTCTTTCTTTTGTCTTCCTTTCTTTCGTTCTTTGTTTCTTGTTTTCTCTCCCTTGTTCTTTCTTTCTTTGTTTCGTTCTTCTTTCTTTCTTTCTCTCTTTTGTCTTCCTTTCTTTCGTTCTTTCTTTGTTTGTTTCTTTGTTTCTCTCTCTTGTTCTTTCTTTCTTTGTTTGTTTCTTTCTTTCTTCCTTTCTTTCTTCTTTTCTTTCTTTCTTTCTTTCTCTCTTTGCCTTCCTTTCTTTCGTTCTTTCTTTCCTTCTTTCTTTGTTTTTCTCTCTCTTGTTCTTTCTTTCTTTGTTTGTTTCTTTCTTCCTTCCTTTCTTTCTTCCTTTCTTCCTCTTGTTCTCCCTTTCTTTCTTTCTTCCTTTCTTTCTTTCTTTCTTCCTTTCTTTCTTTCTTTCTCTCTTTTGTCTTCCTTTCTTTCGTTCTTTGTTTCTTTGTTTCTCTCCCTTGTTCTTTCTTTCTTTGTTTCGTTCTTTCTTTCTTTCTTTCTCTCTTTTGTCTTCCTTTCTTTCGTTCTTTCTTTGTTTGTTTCTTTGTTTCTCTCTCTTGTTCTTTCTTTCTTTGTTTGTTTCTTTCTTTCTTCCTTTCTTTCTTTCTTTCTTTCTTTCTTTCTCTCTTCTGTCTTCCTTTCTTTCGTTCTTTCTTTGTTTATTTGTTTCTTTCTCTTGTTCTTTCTTTCTTTGTTTGTTTCTTTCTTTCTTCCTTTCTTTCTTCCTTTCTTTCTTTTGTTCTCCCTTTCTTTCTTTCTTCCTTTCTTTCTTTCTTTCTTCCTTTCTTTCTTTCTTTCTTTCTCTCTTTTGTCTTCCTTTCTTTCGTTCTTTGTTTCTTTGTTTCTCTCCCTTGTTCTTTCTTTCTTTGTTCCTTTCTTTCTTTCTTTCTTTCTTCCTTTCTCTCTTTTGTTCTCCCTTTCTTTCTTTCTTTCTCTCTTTTGTCTTCCGTTCTTCGTTCTTTCTTCTTGGTTTCTTTGTTTCTCTCCTTTCTTTCTTCTTTGTTTGTTTGTTCCTTTCTTCCTTTCTTTCTTCCTTTCTTTCTTTTGTTCTCCCTTTCTTTCTTTCTTTCTCTCTTTTGTCTTCCTTTCTTTCGCTCTTTCTTTGTTTTTTTGTTTCTCTCTCTTGTTCTTTCTTTCTTTGTTTCTTTCTTCCTTCCTTTCTTTCTTCCTTCCTTTCTTTCTTCCTTTCATTCTTTTGTTCTCCCTTTCTTTCTTTCTTTCTTTCTTTCTTTCTTTCTTTCTCTCTTTTGTCTTCCTTTCTTTCGTTCTTTCTTTCTTTGTTTCTTTGTTTCTCTCTCTTGTTCTTTCTTTCTTTGTTTGTTTCTTTCTTTCTTCCTTTCTTTCTTTTGTTCTCCCTTTCTTTCTTCGTTTCTTTCTGTCTTTATTTCTTTCTTTCTTTCTTCCTTCCTTTCTTTCGTTCTTCTTTCTTTCCTTCTTTCTTTCTATTCTTCTTTCCTTCTTTATTTCTTTTGTTCTTCCTTTCTTTCGTTTTTTCTTTCTTTCATTGTTTCTTTCTTTCTTTGTTTCCTTCTTTCTTTCTATTGTTCTTCCTTTCTTTCTTTCTTTGTTTCTTTCTTTGTCTCTTTCTTTCTTGTTTTGTTCTTTCTTTCTTTCTTCCTTTTGTTCTTCCTTCCTTTCTTTTTTTCCTTTCTTCCTTTATTTCTTTGTTTCTTGCAATCTTTTTCTCTTTTGTATGTAGCGGCCATCTCCGGAAAGCTGTTTTCGGGCTGTATCGCCATAGCGTCTTTTGCGTTCATTTCAGCGTTCGTCAGCCCAGCGCCTCCTCTGAAAAATAGAGGTCAGCCGCTGGTCAGCCTTTCGAACGGCCGAACGAAAGGAACATCACGCGATCATGGAACCGCGGGTTAGGAATTTTCTCCAAGTCGTAATTTTCCTGAAATGTGCAATTACTGATATCGACATTACGCGTTGTCCAGCATATCGCTTTTAGTCCGTGAACAGGATGTATTTCAGTGAAGCGCCCACGCACACACGCACGCACACACACACGCGCGCGCGCGCACGCACACAAGCTGAAACTTCCCACAATTGAACACGAGGTAACATTTTCGCCACACTGCCATTGTTCTAAAAAATGACCTGCCATGGCCGGCCGTGCAGCACGTTTCATCGTTACACAGGTGGCTCTGAACGCTATCACTTTGGGGGCATGGCCGCCGTATCTGACAGGACATTTGTTTGATCGCGAATCACTGTTCGAAAAACCCACGTCGAGCGGCGCCGTGGCTAACCGCGCTATCAGTTTCGCGGTCGAAGTCACAGAGGGGGCTGGAGCCGCATTTGTGGCGACAAGATTGGTTGGGCTGTCGTGAATTCTACACCCAAGGAAGCACCTGCCGTGATTATTTGGAAAATTAATCGCACAGCGTGGCCAGAATCTCTAGGACGAAAGCCTAATCGCATGCGTTTATGGTTGTTTAACGTTTATGAGAAGAATGTCCTTTGCGATCTCAGAATAATCGCCCCAAAACATCGATGTTATAATAAAAGTACAAAGATAACCGCTACAGCCGTGCTTTGAGCTCAGTTTATTTGGAAATTTGGGTGCGCGGTCAAGCAGCGTTGCATATAATTTGTGGTTCTGCACAAAACGCGAAATCGTTTAAATTATTATCATTAGTAGTAATAGTAGTAATAGTAGTAGTCGTAGTACTTAATGAAACCAACAGACAATGAAGCGAAGGAAAGTATAAGGGCATTACTTGTAGTCTTTAACCGTAATGTGGTAATAATGATATGAATGTAAAGAAATAAAGCGGACGAAAAGAACTTGCCGCTGGTAGGCACCTGCAACCTTCGGATAACACGTCCGACGTTCCACGAATTGAGCTGCAGCGGCGGCTGTCTTCCCGTCCAATTTATTGCGTGTTTGGCGCGTGTACGCATGGGAGTGTTAGCCAGAGCCTTGGCTACAGCACCGCTCGTAGCCAAGGCTCTGGCTAACACCGTCCTTAAATAATAAGAATTTATTATTTTTATTATTTATTAATAGCAATTTAGTTCAGAAATAGCACGAGAATAACCAGAGTGTCTAATTCTCATTGTGTACCCAATTACGAAGTCACAAGGAATCATCTGGCAAGAATTCTGCGGGCTTGCAATAAACACTCACAGGAAGCCAATATACCTGACAAACATTTACCCATTTTCCTATAACAATTCATTCCACAGACTAACTTAATTCCATAAATTTTAAGCATTCCTGCACTTTTTTTATCTGGTATTCACAGGTATACTTGGAGCTATACAAGCCGAGTTTATCAACAGACTCTTGCGAACGTGTCTGTTAGAGTTCGCTTTCGAGCTGCTTGCTGTATTTGCCTGCCTGTTGCCTTGCATATCACCCAATATCACAAGTGTCAATAATGTACTCTTATAACACCTATACTATTTATTACTCTCTGTTATCTGGATACAATAGGTCTCCTTCTAGGTAACAGTTAATACACTTGGTGTAACGGCGCATCTTCAATCGTTTGATAATCCCTTGTTTCACATCTTCCGCCAAGTCTTGCATTGAATGCGGCAGAGTTGTTTACACCGAATGTACCAACTTTATGAATCAGCCAAGTAATCTTAAAGGGGTACTGACGCCATTTTTCGAAGGCGCATTTACTCGGCCATATACAGAGAAGGCTCTGAGAAAGTGTGAAGCTCAGCATACGCTGATAAGATATTTTATCAATAGCGAAGCTTTCTATGCTAGCCGTAATGTATCCGACCCTATATCGAAAAATAAACGGGTATGTGCCACATAAAGTGGGTAAATCACACTACTCACCACTGGTCCACTAAAAAGCAAGAAGGGAACAGTGAGCCCAACAGTAGGAAACTGGAACGGCAACGGCGGCTGCGAGAACACCACGAAGTGATGGAAGGCCTACGCCAATGACGACGTGCCCGTAGATATATGAGAGGTGCGAACGCTTGGTTTCAGCGCGAGTTTCTGTCTCTGGTGTTTGAACATCTGTGCGTGTCTGTAACTGTCTGCGGTTTAAATCGTACCCCTCTGCGCTGAGAATCAATGTAGAAACAACCTAGCATCACCTAGATATAGCGTATATAGCTACGAACGAGAAGCAACCTAGAACCCGTATCACCTAGCTAAGGCCTAGAAACAACCTATAGAGGCAACCAGATTAGTCTTCAGAATCGTGCAATTTCGCTGTTTGAAGCCTTGCGCGGCTTAGTGCAAGCTTCGCCATGTTTTAATTATTGTTTTGAATTGCTTGCATGCCATTATAAATTTGTAAGAATGTAGAAATTATACTGGGATAAAAGAAACGTGAGATATGAAATGGATACGAAAGGCATACTCACAATAGAAGAAACACAAAGAAGACGTGCAGGCGCTGTCCCGTTTTTGTGAATATGCTTCAGCGCTACGATGTGTGAGTTCGCAATTTTCATGAATTTCCCATGATGTGTATTCAGAGGCTCTAAAAATGAAGCATATGTGAGCGGCATTCATATAATCATATTCATATTGCCGAGTAGCAGGACAGTTGCTCTTACTCTAAAAAGCGGTTGGGTAACTAACAATACTATTAAAAAAACTGAAAATGTGTTCATCGTCATCACGACGTTTCTACGGCAACTTACCGGGATCTGGTGGATTTTACATTGTCTGTGTGAACCTAGTATGTTATTTACGTACTACGTTGTATTGTAAAGCAGGCCAGAGCTGAACTTGACAACCTTCAACAGCTTTAATTGAGCCTCAAGTGCTAAAATATCATAAATATTTTCAATCCGTGATTCCACAGTTCACTGGCGGCACTATATTGTTTAGATGATGAATTTTAAAACTGAAACATTTCTTTAACATTCTCGTCTAATGGTAAGTCTGTCATAATAAAAGTTGTGGAAATAATGTCTCCCAACGAATACTTCATCCCTATAAAATGACTTAGGGCTGTTTCTTCTGTTGCGTTTGGTGCCAGTGTATCGAATATAAGCAATGAAATGAGCTACGTGCACTCACGGCTATCATTGCAAGTTTAAGATTTTTATAAGAGCCATGGGCAGTTACCGAATAACGTTTTGCTTTTTGTTTTCTTATAGCAGGCAAGGTCTATAACTTCCATTTGCCTGCTACTAAATGGTTCAGTTTATTGAAAGTCCATTTATATTTCTTTTTTAATCACTACTTGTCAACAATTAGTAAACACACAGACCATAACATCAACCTGTCAAATTATAAGTGATATACTCGCGTATAAAATGCGACCTAATTTGGGAAGAATAGGGTTAAGAGCATCTCACCGAGGGTTTTGACTTGCACGACTTGAATGAACAGCACTTCTGATGCGAGTAATAGTACCAGCGGCAACCTCCAGGCCCCCACCAGTGACGCCGGCGTGATTCCGAGGAAGGCCATGCAGTTGCCGTCGACGAATTAACGAGAGACCGCTGCCGTCAACTTCCACTACTGCCGAGAAGAAGACACGCGGTGCAAGAGTTGGGCCAGCCAGCGCCTCCGCGTCCGTTCGGGCAACTCGCACCGCTGACTCTGCTGTCTGCTCAGCGAAAGCAGCGGTGGGGAAAAGAAGGACAAGCGGGGAGGGTCGGAAAGGGCGCACTCGTTTGACGCGAAGTGTATGGTGGTGCGCGACTAGCGCGCCGCCGCGCGAGCAGTGCGCGTCCCTGCCACGTTTCCCCAGAGGCCCGTGGTCCGCGCGGGGTGTCGACATCGGAACACTTCAGTTCTCGCGTTTATTCTCACGCGTGTCGCTCTCCTCGAAAAGTTGTAATCTATTGCTCTTCTTGTTAGGTTGTTTGTTTTGCATTGTTTCGAAGTACTGCTTTAGTTATACGCCCTTCTAGTACATCAGCGATGATGATGTACATCAGCGACTGTACATCATTTCTCTAGTGATGTACAGTCGCTGTACAGTGAACAGCATATGTACAGAGGCGATGGAATGAAACGGGAACAGCGCGGCACGTCACTCCTGAGCTGTTTGCATTTGTTTTCATCGCGCTTTTACCTTGGTGGCAATAAAAGAGGCTAAGGTTGTCCTTCAATGCATCATGGACTCTAGTGTGCTTTTGTTACATGACAGGTTACCAGAACTTGAAAGAGAGAGAGAGAAGAAGAATGAAAGAAAGGTGGGGAGGTTAACCAGGGCTGAGCCCGGTAGGCTACCCTGCAATGGGGTAAGGGGGAGCGCGAAGGAAAGTTAGAGAGGAGCACAGAAAAGTCACTCTTTCAGCCGACGTAACAGTTCCGTGTTTGATATCACAAACGGCGAATCAGTCCAGTATCCTTGAAAAAATGCAACAGCGCTTTCGTTGCCTTTCGGAATTGCGATCAGCAGCCCCATGGTCCCAATATCATCGCGACAGTGAACGCGCTTCCGTCCATTTCGTTTAGTGCAGTGCTGAGGTGAAGCCTCTCGTTTGCGTACGTCCGGCAGTAACACAAAAGGTGCTCAATAGTTTCATCAAAGGCCCAGTCGTTGCACTCGGCGTTGTCGGCCATATCTATCTTAAATGAGTAGGCGTTGGTGAATGCTACACCCAGAAGCAGACGGAACAACACTGTATCTTCCTCCCGGGAAAGACCAGGTAGTAGACGCAGTCGTAGAGATGGGTCGAGAGAATACAGTCGATGGTGTGTGAACTGTGATGTTTGCCACTTTTGCAGTGTCATGTTCTGCGCCAGCTTACTTAGGTATCGAGCCGCATCAATCCTAGATAACGGTATAGAAACAGTGGCGTACCAACTCGTTCGCGAGTGAGGGGGCTGGCGTAGCTCACTCTGTCCGCCGCGCATATATATATATATATATATATATATATATATATATATATATATATATGTATATATATATATATATATATATATATATATATATATATATACATATATACATATATATATATATATATATATATATATATGTATATATATACATATATATATATATATATATATATATATATATATATATATATATATATATATATATATATATATATATATATATATATATACGTATGTGTGTGTGTGTGTGTGTTTGTGTGTGTAGATGGACAGCTTTGATTTCAGGCGATTATTTATATTCATAGAGCTGATCAGATGACTTGCTTTTCAAAACTGTAATCAAGGAAGAATCTGCACAAACAGATTGTGCAAGATGGGCCGCCGTATACCGCGACAACACGGCAGTGTTTAATAACATTTTGGAACTATAACCGCGAAGTTTAAAAAGTACACCCAAACTTAACCTGATCATCTGAGCATTCCATCAGCAAACTCCCCAGTCTTAGTTTGGCGTTGTAGATACGATGAGTATATAGAGCCTGCTATGACTCTAGTACCTTAAATTCTCACTTATTAAACAAAACATGTGGCTGACGAAGCAAGGTACTTCGCAGAAGTCTTCAGGATAAGCCGAGTGCCAATTTCTTTACTGTTAGAGCCCTCTAATATAAAGATTTTCTGAAGAAGAAGACCAAGTTCAGTCGAATAATACTTAAGCAAACCACATTGAGCTGGCTGTGTATAGTTGTGATAATAAATGACTACGAATTTATATACTAGGTGTAGTTCCTTGCCCTCCTAGTTTTCCCAACTTGGGTGGGGCGTGGACGGAAAAGCGGTGAAGTGGTCATTTACTCCTCCCCTCCGGTTCCTCTGAGTAAATAGCCTACGTAAACTATGTAAGCTTAAATTTTTCTTGAAAAATGTGGGCGATTACAACGTTAACCTACCCCGAATTGTTTCTTCCGTATAGGTCGTTAGCTGTTAATGATTGGTCAAAATTTTCTGGGTCATGCTCACAGCACCTGCTCGTAAGACTACACAATAAATGACGCGTAAGTGATCCACCGCGTAATTACCACGTACGCATGACTGCGTAAAAAATAATAATAGTGAACTATTTTCAATACGGCGAATTGTTTGTCATTCGTTCTTCGCTATTCGTCAAACTTTTCACTGTGCCGTAAAATCGCCTCCAATTGTTACGCGACGACAAGTCTGCGCAAACTCGCGGCGTTAAAATGAAGTGTGCACAATAAGCAGCACATTACTGTGCTGAATAATAACATTTTTTTTTTGAATAGTCAGACAGTGTCTCTTTCTGAACGTAATTTAAAGAAGGCTGCCCGCCAATCACATTGGCAGCGGCTGCTTACAGCAGCGGGCGAGATGGATTCATATGTATGCATAGACACTTTCAGTTGCAGTGTAACGATGCTGAGCTGTTTTTGCGCGTGTACAACTCTCTGTGAACTCATCATTGCTGGCAAAGAGGTAGAGAGAGAAATAAACATTATTAGGAACAGACACAATCCTTTGCAGGTAGGCACACTTCTTAGTCCAGGAAAATGTGGACGTTGATCGTCTCCCTGGTGAGGTAGATCAAGTTATGGGGCAAACTTGAAAGCTGGACTTCTCCACGTGCTCGAGTCCACTGCCTTGTTACAAGCCGCGGCGATCGCTGCAGGCTAACATATGATAAGCAATGTAAAGCAGGCTAATCGGAGACTAAAGTGGGAATCTATTTTAGCTGTCCTGGCTAGGCACAACCAAAATACAGGACACTTCTGCACATTCAACTCACAGCAGCTTGAATTTGGAGCAGTGGCGACGCTATTCGTTTTCAAAGAAACTGAATTTCCTGGAAAAGGAGAGCGTTTGATCGGGCTATAAAACGTTTACTGGTTCCCGCCCATATTTGCGTCGCGGATTATACTTAAATTTCAGGCCTGGCAGGACAAAAAAAATCATGACAGATTGCCGTAAATAGAGCCCCTGCTGAGCGATCGCCTCCCCTGCAATGCTCGAGCGCAAGACGCACAAGCGTGGAATAGGCAGCCCGCACCGCAGGTAGCCTACAGTGCGTGGTCATGACACACGGAGGACAGTCGTCACAGCCAAATCGTAGTACAAATTTTATTACATATTTACGTTATTGCTGCGTTCAAGTAAAACTTTGCCTGACTTGTTAGTTTCCCAGTATGCAGCCGACAATAACAACTGTCGAAAGTGGGGGGGCGGAGCCCCCCCCAACATTTCTCAGTGGCGGGGTTAGCGCCCCTCTTGCCCCCCCCCCCCGCCCCCGGGAGATACGCCTATGTATAGAAACACGGTTCGTCTCTACATGTCCATTTCTGGCAGATTAATCGGCGAGGTCGTTGCGGGAGATACCGCAATGACTTGGTATCCACTGAAACACAACGTTGTGTCCTCTTTCAGTCGCATAGTGCAGCATTTCTCGTATCTCCCACAGAAGTTGTTCGTACGATCTGCGACGAAGTGCCGACGAAAGACATTGTAGAGCCGCCTTTGAGTCGCAGAATACTGCCCATCGCTCAGCCGGTTGTTGCTTGATATAATCAACGGCACCTCGCAGGTCAACAAGCTCCGAACCAGTCGATGTGCTCACGTGACAAAGTTTGTAGGTGAGGTTGATGTTTCGTATGGGATGACGGTGGCGCCGGTGGAGCTGGCCTGGGTGGTAGAGCCATCCGTGAATACGTGAATTCTGTCAGCACAAAAAGTATGCAAACAGTCCAGAGCTGCTTGTTTCAAGGCCAAGGAAGAAAGGTCTTTCTTGTTTCTGATTTATGGGACGGAACGGCGCACTTCTGGTTGACGTAAGCACCACAAGGCGGATGGTGAACGCGTCAAGTGTGTGAAACCCGATGGTAGCAAAGCGCGGTGAGAGCTGACGACGTTGGAGAACGACGCCCGTGGTCGTTGTTCTGGCAGGTACGGCAGATGGCTCGACACCATCTGTGAAATATGTCGAATATGCACTCTCAGCGCGCCGGTCGCGTTATTCGAAGGTCGCAGGTTCGCTCCCTGCCCGCGGCAAGTCATCTTTTCGTCCACTTTTCTTTCTTCACATTTACCTTACATTTACTACTAATAACATCCCCTATACTTTCCTTGGCATTATTGTCTGTTAGTGCGCATTAATATAGTGTGTAAGAAAGAAAAACGAGCCCTTAAAATTAACACTTGTTTCCTTCATTTCCGTTCCGCCGTTCCTGGGTAGATATAAACTGTCAATCACCCGTGGCGCATACCGGTACACCGCGGAACGTGGTAAACGGGTATGTGCCCCACGTGTCTTGAGGAAAGGATTTGACGACGTACGCGACAAGATTTTCACGTTATTCACGTCATCACCCGACTGTCATATTCGTCAAATCCTCTTACCCTCCCATGCCAATTTTGGTTTACACCAAGTTAAGGAGCCGATCATGAGAGCACCCAGACGTAGGCGGCTAGATAGATAGATAGATAGATAGATAGATAGATAGATAGATAGATAGATAGATAGATAGATAGATAGATAGATAGATAGATAGATAGATAGATAGATAGATAGATAGATAGATAGATAGATAGATAGATAGATAGATAGATAGATAGATAGATAGATAGATAGAAACGCTCAAAGTGCCAAAGGTTCGCTAAGAAATGCTTCGCATTTAAAACACCAATTGAGTTATTTCTGTTAACTTGCAGAGTCACGTGCCGCCCTACGTAGCGAAAGAAAGCACGTTTGCCTCCATTGATTCGAAGATCGTAACGCACACACGTTGCGTAGGGTGTAGCCCTCTAGCAACCGTTTTAAACAAAAAAAAATAGCTTGAAAATGACATTCCCGCAGAGATGACCGAATGACAGAAAATTGCTATTGGACACACTTTCATGAAAAGCATGGCGTGGCTACATAATTATAGTATGGTGTTCCGCCATACACAAAATCGTGCGTAGTTTCCTTAGGTCAAACAAACGCTATAGTAGATGTATATATATATATATATATATATATATATATATATATGACAATGAGAGTCTATGAGGTGTTGTAACTCAAGAACTACGACATATCTCAAAACCAATTTCAGTTTTGATATCAGCATAACAAATTACCTCTGCATGCCAAATTTCGCCACTTTATCCCAATACAGTCGCCGACCGTTTATTCGGACTCGGCGGGAACCGCCGAGTCCGAATACAGTGAACTCCCGTTAAGACGAATTCTCGCTTATACTGAACAACACGGGACCACTTGTTTGGTTTCCCATAGACTCAATGAAAAAAAACTTCGCTTAAGACGAATAACCCAACTCGTCAGAATATCTGCATAAGGATATTCGTAAGAGCTTATTCTGTGCTGTAAAGCTATTGGTTTATTTTTTTATGTTCAAATGAGCACACAAAAGAAAATTTGAAATTGCCTGTACATTTTGTCTTACCAGCAGCTTTTCCAAAAAGCCAATTATAAAAATCTGTATGATGTGCAGACAAATATGGACAGCTTCACGGCAGTTGCGAACGTTTCAGGATTGAAGTGCAAGAAACGGAATGGTTATACAGTCGATCCCGCATATATCGAACTCGGATATATCGAATTATTGGCTATATCGAACAGTTGAGAAATCCCCTTGAATTTCCCATGCAAAAGTATGGAATTGGTGTGCACGTATATCGAACTCCCGCACAGCGAAACATCCGCTATATCGAACGCTGCCCCGCGCCGAAGCCCAGAAAGTGCATTTTTCCTAACAACTACTGATCATTTTTCGGCCGCGTTCTTGTAATTTCCAATCCCTCGTTGCGCACAGGTGACGAAATTGCGTTGATCTAGTTGGTTGCGCAGCGCTTGTCAGTTCACCGGTATATTTGACGCGGGGTCCGCAGGTTTTAACGCATGGGCTAGTGTTTTTCAAAGAGGCCGATTGCCAAGGGCACCAAATTGAGAATTCGAAGTGACTTGGCAGCCTTGTTGTAACGTTTGCATTCCCTTCCTTGTCTCTTCGCGCACGATGGCATGCAGGCCCGCAAAGCATGGCCTTCGAGATCCGCAACCTCGTGACGTATTTTGTGTTTTCGGTTTTAAAATGCTGATCTCAGAGGCTACGCTTTTTTCGCATTTCTCGCGAAAGTAGCGGCTGCCGTCTGCAAAGCCACAAGTGCCATCGGTATCGCCAACATGTCGACGGCGGAGAAATGTTTCTTCGTGCAGCGTTGTCTCTTGCAGAATGTGTACTTTGCGCTTTGTTCTTGATAAATCGTCATTCGGGAGTCGGAATAAGCATTATCCCGCTCGTAGCGATAAAAATGATGACCGGTGCTTGGAACGACTTCAAGTAAAGCACCGTCGCGCTCTGTTTCCTTACGGGCCTTGGTGCCAGGTGACGACTTCGGGCGCGTCATGACCGCTGACTACGGCGTACGGTGCGTCAGTGAATTTTGCGACTTAGCGTTTCCGGGCGCCATATCGGTCGGGAGCACAGCGAGTGACTTCATCGGTGCAGATAACGACGTAGCTGTTTCTTACTGCATCGATGCCGAGATCATAGCTGACGTTGCTGGTGCTGCGGAAATGGACCCGTGCGGTTTGAAGATGCCCGCCGCCGTTGCCACTGCTAAACCCTTTACCGCGCTACAGAGCTCGCATCAGCGTTCATCGTCGATCACCGCTGTTGTGGCGGAAGGTGCTGAATTTACTTATTTGAAAAGCTTCAATAATATTGACGATGACTTGATGAATTCACGGCGCGCAAGAAGCAAGACAAGTGACTGACTTTTTTCATGCCAAATAAAGTGCGCTAACTTGCAAAAGAAGTTCTCGCCTTGTTCTTTAGCATATGTGAGCGAATCGTCATGTTCGCGCTTTTTACGATTTCAGAAAACTGTGTCGAGGCCTGCAGGCTTTAATTAAAGCCTTGCATACGCATATTTCGTATTTCGAATTATCGATATATCGAACTATTTCGCGGTCCCCTTCGAGTTCGATATATCCGGGATTGACTGTATGTCTTTATTTGTTGTAAAATGGGCACTAGGATGACTGACAGCAACTGCATAAAAAATAAAAGCTGGGAAAATTGAGCTCAAAGAATATGGAGCTCAAAGCTAAGAAAACGGAACTCTGAAGGGAGCTGGTTTTATTTTTTCATTTGAGAAATGCAGCATTGTGGCTACCTTAAGCTCCAATCTCTCCTCTTTACGATGATGCCAAGATTGCGGCCTTGTGCCAAGGGAAAGCTGCAAGATTTGCATTTTTGAATGCCCAATTTGGTTGCGTGGATACCAACCCAAAACGCTGATTGCCTGCAGCCGCTGAAGATGAGGCAGTTGGCGCTCTTTAGGCCTAGCTTGCGAGTTGGCATGCTCTCATGAGAAGCTTACCTCTAGGCATGGAGATCAGGTGTCGAAAAAATTGCACTCAAGCCCCGACCCCAGAGCAGCATGCGTGAAATGAAATTTAAGTTCGTGGCAGGAAGATCAGCAGCAAAAGCCTGCCGAGCTTGGAAGTCGACATACTGGCAGCATAGACGAAAGCTCTAGTCATGAAGCTTTTAAATTTGCAGGCAGGGATGCAAGCACGATTTCTGTTGCACTCTACTGCGACGTCACCAGTTATTTAGGCATTCTTGATGTGGGTGTGGCATTCCATGCAAAGCATGTAGCATGTGCAGCCAACAAGCAGCCATACCTAAAGTCCCTGAAATATAACTGAAGTAGCACCATTCATGTCAGTGTGCAGGCACCTCCTTTCTCGTGCTCTTTGCAGATTGTAAATGAAGTTAGTTCAGGTGCAAAGTTCGAGGAGCTCTTGGCCGGAAAGAGGGGCTTGTGCTTTTCTTCTGCTAGAGACCACATGGGCGCTTCACTTTTAATTGGTAAAATGGGAAAGGTCAGAGATGCGGTAGAACAACTATAAATACAACAATGTAATGTATACAGAAGCATGTGGCATATTTTTTTTAACACAAGTGTACAAATGTATGGTACGTAATCAGTGAGTACAGGACAGTGCTCACTTTTGATGGCAGCGCCACTGGAAACTCGGCTGCACTAAGAAATCGCTTGTTTTCAAGCGTGATGCACTAGCTTTTTAGAAGGTCATGCAAGCGCAATTCTCGTGCTCTTTGCAGATTGTAAATGAAGTTAGTTCAGGTGCAAAGTTCGAGGAGCTCTTAGAAGGTCATGCAAGCGCAAGTTTGGGAGTGCATTTGAGTATTCTGTTATATATGCTAGCGGGTGGTTGGGCTGTGCTTTAGGGGCTCTTATAGCAAGTGCTGATTTTCTGTGTAGTTGACACACTTTGTTGTAGACCTTGTTTAGAGCGCTTTGCGGGTAATTTCTTTCAGCTAATGCTTCCTTTATATTATAAAAAAAAAAAATCCGCGTGATGATGGAATTGTGAAAAAAGGCCTGGGGTGCAGCCTCACTGGCGACCACAGCCAGCAATGCACTCCCTCACCAGAGCAGGATTGGCCACCCTGGTGTAGTACTTGGCCACTACCTCCCGCATGAATACACCAATTAACCCTCGGCCCTCAGTCCCCAGCGGCTGCGAAGCAACTGACCAAGGCGGCGGTCAGACCTGCGACGCAGCAGAGGGTGCTAAGAATCTCTGGGTACGGACAGGCCGCCATTGGAACCTGAATTTGGCTACGTATAACGCTAGAACTTTATCTAGTGAGGCGAGTCTAGCTGTACTATTCGAGGAATTAGAGGGTGTTAAATGGGATGTAATAGGGCTCAGTGAGGTTAGGAGGCCACAGGAGGCTTATACAGTGCTGAAAAACGGACACGTCCTATGCTATCGTGGCTTAGCTGACAGAAGAGAACTAGGAGTGGGGTTCCTTATTCATAAAGATATAGCTGGCAATATAGAGGAATACTATAGCATTAATGAGAGGGTGATATGTATCGTAATTAGGTTTAATAAGAGGTACAAGATGAAGGTGGTACAGGCCTACGCGCCTACATCCAGCCATGATGATCAAATGGTTGAACGCTTCTACGAAGACGTAGAATCAGCAATAAGTAAGGTAAAGACACAGTATACTGTACTGATGGGCGACTTTAATGTAAAGGTAGGCAAGAAGCAGGCTGGAGATCATGCAGTTGGAGAATATGGCATCGGCTCTAGAAACGCCAGAGGGGAGTTACTAGTAGAGTTTGCAGAACGCAATAATTTACGCATCTTGAATACCTTCTACAGAAAACGGGCTACTCGTAAGTGGACGTGGAGGAGTCCTAATGGCGAAACTAAAAATGAAATAGACTTCATAATGTGCGGCCACCCGGGCATTGTACAGGATGTGGAAGTAGTTAACAAGATCAGATGCAGTGACCATAGAATGGTAAGATCTAGAATTCAACTTGACGTGAGGAAGGAACGGCAGAAACTGATACGCAAGAAGCCGATTAATGAACTAGCTCTGAGAGGGAAAGTTCAGGAATTCAGAGTTTCACTTCAGAATAGGTACGCGGCTTTAACCGAGGAAACCGACCTTAGCGTTGACGCAATAAATGATAATCTGACTAGTATCATCAAGGAGTGTGCAGTGGAAGTCGGGGGTACAGTCGTTAGACAGGACACTGGTAAGCTATCCCAAGAGACGAAAAACCTCATTAAGAAACGTCAAGCTATGAAAGCCTCAAATGCAACAGACAAAATAGAGCTGGCGGAGCTTTCGAAGTTAATCAATAGGCGTAAAGTAGCCGACATAAGAAAGTATAATATGGAGAGAATTGAGCATGCTCTAAAGAACGGAAGAAGCCTCAAAGCTATGAAGACAAAACTGTGCATAGGCAAAAATCAGATGTATGCAATAAGGGACAAGGAAGGCAAGGTCACAAACAATATGGATAGAATAGTTGAGGTAGCGGAAGAGTTCTACAGGGATCTGTACAGCACCCGAGACAGTCAGGATGATAACGTAAGAAGGAGTAATAGCGCAGAGGAATATGACATCCCACCAGTATTGACAGGAGAAGTAAAGAAAGCCCTAAAGGGAATGCAAAGAGGCAAAGCAGCTGGTGAGGATCGGGTAACATCAGACCTGTTGAAAGACGGTGGAGAGATTATGTTAGAGAAACTGGCCACCCTGTATACGAAGTGCCTCTCGACGGGGAGGATACCAGAATCTTGGAAGAATGCCAACATCATCTTGATCCATAAGAAAGGGGACGTCAAAGACCTGAAAAATTACAGGCCCATAAGCTTACTCTCCGTTGTCTACAAGCTATTTACAAAAGTAATTGCTAACAGAATTAATACGACATTAGAGTTCAATCAACCAAGGGACCAGGCAGGATTTCGTACAGGATTCTCAACAATAGACCATATTCATGCTATCAATCAGGTGATAGAGAAATGCGCGGAATACAACCAACCCCTATACATAGCCTTCATAGATTACGAGAAGGCATTTGATTCGGTGGAGACATCAGCAGTCATGCAGGCACTGCGGAATCAAGGCATCGACGAAGCCTATATAAACATAATGGAAGAAATCTACAGCGGATCCACAGCCACTATAGTCCTCCATAAAGAAAGCGACAGAATCCCAATAAAGAAGGGCGTACGGCAGGGAGACACGATCTCTCCAATGTTATTCACCGCGTGTTTACAGGAGGTTTTCAGGGCCCTAGATTGGGAAGAGTTAGGGATAAGAGTTAATGGAGAGTATCTCAGTAACCTACGATTCGCTGACGACATTGCATTGATGAGTAACGCGGGAGACGAATTGCAGCTCATGATTACTGAACTGGATACGGAAAGTAGAAGAGTAGGTATGAAAATTAATATGCATAAAACTAAAGTAATGTGGAACAATCTTGGCAGAGAACATCGCTTTGCGATAGGTGGCGAGACACTGGAAGTTGTAAAGGAGTACGTCTACTTAGGACAGGTAGTAACCGCGGAGCCGAACCATGAGAGTGAAATAACTAGAAGAATAAGGATGGGTTGGGGCTCATTCGGGAAGCATTATCAAATCATGACTGGTAATCTACCACTATCCCTCAAGAGGAAGGTATATAACAGCTGCATCTTACCGGTACTTACCTACGGAGCAGAAACCTGGAGACTTACAAAGAGGGTTCAACTTAAATTGAGGACGACGCAGCGAGCGATGGAAAGGAAAATGATAGGTGTAACCTTAAGAGACAGGAAGAGAGCAGAGTGGGTCAGGGAACAAACGGGGGTTAAGGACATCATAGTTGAAATCAAGAAGAAGAAATGGATATGGGCCGGGCACGTAGCACGTCGGCAGGATAACCGGTGGTCATTAAGGGTAACTGACTGGATTCCAAGAGATGGCAAACGCGTGAGGGGGAGACAGAAAATTAGGTGGGTAGATGAGATTAAGAAGTTTGCAGGTATTACGTGGCAGCAGAAAGCACAGGACCGGGTTGATTGGCGGAACATGGGAGAGGCCTTTGCCCTGCAGTGGGCGTAGACAGGCTGATGATGATGATGATGATGATGATATATATATATATATATATATATATATATATATATATATATATATATATATATATATATATGTGTGTGTGTGTGTGTGTGTGTGTGTGTGTCTCTTTTTTTTTTGAGTACCGAAACACTGGTCTTCATTTGTTTGTCCGTTTATGAACCTATGTTTACCAAATTTATGGCACTCGAGCTCTCATACAATAATTAACCAGTGTAAACCTTTTATTTATTTATTTATTTATTTATTTATTTATTTATTTATTTATTTATTTTATTATTTTATTTATTTGTTTGTTTGTTTGTTTGTCACGATACCCACAGCGCCCGCACGCATTACAGTGTGTGTGTGTTGTGGGGGGGGGGGGGGGGAGTGCAGAGGCAACGTATAGGAAACAATAAATGTACAGGTAGCAGGCACATATGGAGATCAACACAAACGAATAATTTACCACTTTACAATCATTGCGCTAACTTGCGTCCCTAGCAGAGCACTATACACAAAATAGTTATAAAGACGAAAGCATCATTCGACGTACTTTGTGGCAATGTATTGTGGTAACCACATCTTGTGGCAATGTATTTCAGTCACGGATCGTTTTCGGGAAAAAAAGACATCATAAAGTATTCTGTTTTACATCTTTTTTTCCCTTATTCTCTGTGCGTGGTCAAGGCGTAAGGAAATATGCTCAGGTCTTGAAAAATATAAGCCACGATCTATGCCAGTCGTACTGTGTTATATATTATGAAAGAACTTCAGAAGGAGCTTCCTTTTTCGTTGCTGAAGACACTGAAGGTCGTGTTTTATGTTTAGCGGACACACTACGCGTATAGACACACTGTGCGTATAAAACGGACAGCACAGTTTTGTATCCGCTCTAATTTGTCTATGTAGGTCAGTATCCAGGAGTCCCACACGCAATAGGCGTATTCCAATACATACCGTACGTTCGTTTCGTGCACAACTTTCTCACATTGGAGAGGTAAAATTTTTGCATTTCTGTGCAGGAAGCGGAGACATCGAGAAGCCTTCCGTGATACATAATCAATATGGCGGCGCCATGAAAGATCAGGGGCAAAATACCCCCCGAGATCTGTAAATTCAGCTACTGACGAGAGTTGAGTGCCTTGTATATTCGAAGTATAATGGTTTGGCTTCTTTTTCTTAGGGAAAGACATATGCACAGTTTTTTTCGTGAAGTCACGCGCCATATTTTACACCATTTTGCAATCATGTTCAAATCATCTTGGAGAGCACAGCAGTCATTATTTCATTGGATAACGCGGTATAAGACGCCATTGTGAGGGAATAATTGCACATGAGACGAGATTCCGGCAGTTTTGTCATTCAGATAAATTAAAAACAAAAGTGGACCGATGACGCTGCCTTTGAGCGCACCAGATGACACCGCCACCTCGCCTGACTCAGCTCCGCCAATCGCACCCCTTTGGCGTCTGTTATTTTTATACTCTTTAATCCAATTAATGACAGTGTGGTAAATGTTGAACCACAACAACTTTTCAACTAACAGAGAATGAGGTACCACATTAAAGGCTTTCTTAAAATCTAAGAAATCTAAGAATTCAGCGTTTATCTTTACAGTGTCCCTTAAAAGACGAACCTGAGCTCTGCGGCCGAATTGGAGGGCGCAGTTTACGCTGTATTGTGCTGCGAGAGGATAACTTGCTATTACATGGATTCTCCCTCTAATTACCGGTTTCATGTTGGTTCCCTATTGCAGGTGTCACTCATTAAAACGCACACGTCGTCTCGTTAAGGAAATTTCATATTAGTGGCTACGTGCTATTTTTCACGGAAAGGTCTTATTGCATTACATGCAGCATCACGGAGAAAAACGCAAGAGATCAATTATAGAACTACAAAAATGTAGTTGGTTGGAATTAGTTACGTATTTGATTCTTTAGGTAAAACAAGCGTGGGTGGACGTTAAAATGATTTTAACAAGACTCTTTGTTGGCCTAGTTGGTATATACTTATGGACATATTTTAGCCGCGAATCAAAACACACACAACCAAGGCAGGAACACGATGAGAGGTCGAGCGGCACTTCCAACTGAATTGTTCTGGGCGTTAACCCAACAATAAATAGGCAACATACATGCGCAGTCTCATCGCATCCTAGGCTATCCAGCGATCGAACAATTTTCCGATACGTACAATGTAATAGACGTTGTATAGGCGATACGTCTATTACATTCTCCTTTCTTTCTTTCTTTCTTTCTTTCTTTCTTTCTTTCTTTCTTTCTTTCTTTCTTTCTTTCTTTCTTTCTTTCTTTCTTTCTTTCTTTCTTTCTTTCTTTCTTTCTTTCTTTCTTTCTTTCTTGCTCCTTCTTCTATCGATTTGCGCAATGCTTCCTCCTAACTGTTTCCTTGTTCCATGCCGGGAATCGGACCTTAAAGAGAAACAAGCCGTCCTATTTAGGCGTGAAATCAACGGATCAGTGATTCAAATAATATTGTCACTTTCTCCACGGTGATGGCAGCAACGGATTGCACTCATCACGCTCATAATAAGGTCTGCAGTAAACTGAATCTTATCGCATCGCATCTGCAAAAAAAAAAAAAAAAAACGTTATAAAATGCAATGCTGGTTCTCTGTGGTTACCGTTAATAAGTACCGAAGATTTGTAAAAGAATGAATAACTAAAACACTTCACTTGCAAAAGGAGCAAAAAAATTGAAGTTGATATCTTTAAATCGAATATTCTCTAATGAACAAAATACAGACGTTAAATAAACTTCAATCATTTCCCTACACTACGAAGCCTTTTTTTTTTTTTTCATTTTGTCAGTACAGCAATAAACTGCTTTGGGATTACGTGAAGCTCTTACGCGTAGAATATGCTCACAAATCATCCTGTGATATTGATTAGCGGCACATATTACAACGACAGCGTCGCGAGGAAACTAATATGGTGCACACTTGCTGGACCCAGCCACGCTCTAAGCTTCAACTACAGTGCCAGGAGTTCAATTTCGTGATTAGCAATTAACGCAATGTTTATTTACTCAGTAGTCTAAATACCGTCCTACTATTACGTCTAAATGAGGGTTAAAACAGACTTTCGCTAAATACCACCGCCGCATATCGTTTTTGCCATTTTTATCATTAACACAGTCTGCAAGCTTCGGGGTGTATCTTTGGCCTACAGCTCTAATTGTCATCCATCTCGCTTGCCTTTCCCGCTGTGGGAGAACGGTATAGCCTTTAAGAAATGCGTGCAGTTGCTCTCAACGTGAACACTGTAGGAAGCGCGGAGCTCTGATTCGCCTGTCCTTCGGCGACCACACATCTGTAAGGCTATGTACACCGCGTTGGTGCTGTGGCTGATGACGAATTATGGATGAGCGCTTTGTAATCGCTGATAATGTTTAAACCACCCTCTAGTTACGCAATTCACACTGTGTGACGCGTGGTTGTTACATTTATATCGTTATATTACTCTTCTACCACGCTATATTATATCAGTTAATGTGATTCCTTGCCAGACATGACGCCTGTAAAAGATATTCTTGCGAATAAGCTTCAAGCACAGGCGTGGCTCTGTAATAGAATACCCGACTAAAATGCAGGTGGCATAGCTTCAAATCTGGCTCGATCCTGGATATTTTTTTTTTCTTATTGTACAGGATAGCGGTAATGGACACCAGCCGCGGCGGCGGCGGTGGCGGAGAACTAAGACACCAAAATCGGCTGTTGTTGTGATCTCATAACAGCTTTCGCTGTAAAAGATGTACGCTGTTTGTATTGTAGGATGCTCAGAATTCTTGAATGGATCGCCCACATGCTTTGTACTATAGTACGCGAGGGGGAGGGGGGAACCACGGCGGCTACACGATGAGGTTGAGCGGGAGGTATTTTCAGGCCTCCAGACTAGAGATAGACGTAAGCGGACACCGCAATGGACACCACGGTGACGGAGGTGGGCGGGGCGGGCCAGCATATATCCCCGCCGGCAAGCGGTGCCTGGTGCGCTCTCGTAACCGTCGGCATCGGAGACGAGGCCCAGCTGCGGCCCACTCGACGAGCTTCGAAGCTGAGCGGGCGTTCTTTGCGCACCGAGCGCTGGACTGAGCGGTCAGTGGGACACGGCCTAACCGCGAGTATGGACGCAGGGCTGCGGTTTGCGACCTTCGTCGCCGCGGCTGCTGCGATGCTCGCCACATCTCCAACCACAGCCGAGTACTCGTCAAGAGATCGGTAAGTGACGTCCCCGTTGAAGTACCTTCACTTTGATATAATCGAACTCGGCCAATCTACATCCCTTTTCTTTCTTCTTTTTTAATCTGTAGCGTCTCTTCTCCATTCTTTTTCACTCTCCTTTCCCCCTTTCCGCAACGCAGGGTAGCCAGCCGGTCTAAGAACTGGCTAACCTCCCTGCCTTCCTTCCGAACATGAAACCAACGCTAGTATTACGTAAAGATTACTTTCATTGTTATCAGCTATCAATCATTCGCTGTTGTGATCATGATTAAAATGAGGGTCACTACGTGTTATTCTTACAATGCCCGAAAAGGAGCGTAGTCGCGATAGTATACCTAGAGTAACCTTGCACAACTTTTTTTAATATGCCGTAACATCTTAGTATTATTAGGTAGGTGCAAGAAATTCCCACCCAAATGTAGAACGTGGTTATCACATTTACAGCGCCAGTTCTAAAAGATTCCAACAGGAATGTTTCACGCATGACGATACCATATTTCCGTTATTTCCTACATAACACCAAGAAGAGTTCCAGTGGAGAAAAAATGTATGTGTTATCATTCAGTATCTGTTATGCCTACGAGGCAGAAAACTGTTATTCTTTGTATGCATCTCTTTAAATACTTATTGGTAGTTTTCAAAACATATACCTAGAAAACGTATACGTGGAAAATAAATCGGGTTGTAAGCGAGTCGACATTTAGCCGGCCCATGAGAAGACAGAACGAGTACATAATATATTAAGGCGAAAGCCTGATATGGCTTATGAGCTGAAACTTTCAACCAGCTCCGCTTCGCGGACACCGATGAAACAGCGAAGCTGGTGGCGTTCCATTCGCCAGCCTAACGCATTCCTTTTTTTTTTTTTTTGCAAGTCTTTCAGACGTGCTGTATCGCTGCTCTTTATTAAACACTCTTTGTTAAGCTTTGAGGTGGTAGTATATATCCACCAGCTTTTATAACCACAAAGTATCACGTGCCAGCGGTGTGACTGTGATAACCCGCACGCCATTTGTTGGGCCTTCTTCGTTTTTAGTAGAAGTTGCGTGTGGTGGGGTTTACCCAATCTCTGTGGCGAATACCCGTTTATGATGCCCACAAGCGTCATCACGGATCCCGGACATGAAAGGCTCGACCAAGAACAGATTCGCTGTTAAAAAAGTAGGGCAGCTCCGCACTAGTGGTGCGATGACTGAGGTAGCCGCGGAGCCGGTAGCGTTCTCCTGCTCTTCACTCTCTCTTCCCTATTTCTTTCTCTCGCCCTGGCTATTCCTTCCTCTTTCCCGGTATTTCTATCTTTCTTTTTCTATATTTCATTTCTTTCTCTCTATCTCTGTATTTCACGCTTCCTCGGTCTATCTCTTTCTCTCGCTCTGCATAACTTTATCTGTCTTCCTTTGATCATCCATCTTTCTCTCCATCTTTTTCTTTCTGCCATTCGTTCTCTCTGCTTCTCTCATTCTCTTTCTGTGGTATGCCTTACTCTCTCGACTCCTCCTTTCCCTTCTCCTCACGCTCTCATCCGTCCTCCTCACCCTGACTTCCCTATCCCACCCACTTGCTATACTGTACTATACAGGCTATGCTGTGCTCTGCTAGCCGCTAGCCTTCGGATGGTCTGTACACAGGTTCGAATCTCGCCCCGCGAAGAAATTTTTTCCCCTAGAATTTATCTCTTTCTCTATCTTTATTACTTTCGTCGTACCTACTCGGGGTCTTCGGCTCGCCGCCGTCGCTTCGCAGCCATTTCTTATACTAACTGTTGCCTTCTTCATTTTTAGCAGACGAGTGGTGAGTAGTGAGATTTGCCCAAATTCTGTGGCACAGACGCGTGATGATAGCCATTCCTTCGACTAACTGTTGCCTTCTTCATATTTAGTGCACCTGTAGGGGGTAGTGGGATTTGTCCAAGTTCTGTGGCACATACCCGTTGATGATGATGATAGTTTTACGGCTGGCTATTACAGCCGTCGTCCACCGGAGTGAACACGAACGTTAGGGCAAAAGTCAGGCAGGCCGATACCAGCGGTAGTGAACCACCGATTGAGGTGCGAAAAGCAGGGGGCCGCGGAGAAAGGGGTGACATAATTTAGTCTGGGTGCATCAAATGATTAGAAGGTATAACTAGCGCATAAGGTGAATGAACTGTAAAGCCAATTTAATTAAAGGTGAATGAAATGTGAATGAAATTGAAATAAAGTAAGGGCATGCCATTAAATCAATCGTTAATAAACAGGGAATTAAATGCTAATGTGAATAAAGTGTAAATTACAGTGAATCAAATGAGGAAGTGAGCCATATGTGAAGTAAATCAAATGTCAGCATGCACAACCAGTTGCGAGCGAAAGACAGCAAGTAAATGGAAGCAACAGTGCAATTGGCCTGAACGTCGTTGTAACTTGATGAGAGTCTCGTGAACCCATAGACTTTCACTTGTGCTTTCTTTGGCGTTAGCTGTAAGGACTGTATTACTAAACTCAGCGCAAATGATCCGATAATAAGAATACCTCGCTAATAAATCAATTACAGGTTGCCTTAGAGAAAGTTTGGAATCGTGAAAGACGTCTAACTGATAACCATTCGAAATCAATTCAATTCGAAGGTTTTACGTGCCAAAACTACGATATCATTGTGAGGCACGCCATAGTAGACGGCGGACTAATTTTGACCAGCTGGAGTCCTTTAACGTGAGCCTAAAGCAAGTGTACAGGAGTGTTCTTGCATTTTGCCCCCATCGAAATACGGAACCAATAATTAGGAGAGGGATTTACTAAATGCGCATTTCCTGTAATACCCCATCACCCGGCCGCCGCACATACCTGAGAGGAAAGTAAGAACTGTGAAGGAAGGAACTGAGGCTGAAGTTAGTGACATAGCGGTATTGCATAATAATGTGACTGTATGTACGTGACTAAACGATCAACTGATAATCTCGCTTACGGGAACTGAAATATGGGCGATTTTGTAGATGTAGATGTAGATGTAGATCTTGTACTGCTGGCTCACACCCACTCAGGGGGATTGGCCAAGAATCGGGTTGTAAGATTGCATACTTGAGCAGGTAGCGCAAAAAACGAAGGCGCAAGCGAGGAACAGAAAGGCGAGACGAGCGCTCGTCTTGCGTCTCTGTCTCTCGCTTGTGTCTTCCTTTTTTGCGCTAGCTGCTCAAGTATGATAATCTCGGTAAATTAATGGTGACGAATAGAAATGGAGCAGGCAACAGAGCGTCTACTGTCAATATACGGTGCTTTGTAATCGAGAGATGATGTACGCAAGTGATTAAATTAGGATAATTAGGACCGCACAGAAAGTGCTCGACTCACACCGTCCGGTGGCTATCCAAGAAATATTTCTTTTCCGGCCCTTGAGTTGCGTTAGCCGTCAATATGATGCGGAATATGCCGTTCAGTAAATATTCCTTCATTGAAGAAGCGCGCAACAAAGTTGGGAGAAAAGCACGACCGTAACGTGATGGAAACAGAAGCAGTTATTGCGGTTGAGAACCTTAAAGAAACTGATATGTGAGGCTCATTCTGAACTTATTCTCAATACGTCGATAAGGTTGGTACCAAGGAGCCTTTAACCTCCTTGGTTTGTACCCGGGCGGCACAATGCTTTCCCATAGTAGAATACAAATGGTACTCGAAAACGGTCACCTTTCGTTTTAAACATTTAGAACATAAGGCATGGCTGCGCTAAAAAACACGGACAATGAAGAGATGTACACAGGACGAGCGCCTTGTCCGTGTTTCAGATTTCACATCGTGAAAGTGGGTAGAGCTCTTGGGCGCGCTTGATAAAGACAAGGACACAGTGAGGCACATATAAAACTACAAACGGAAGCGTTCAAGCAACTGAGCTACTACAGTGATTTCGTTTGTGGTTTTATGCGTGCACCACTGTGTCCTGGTCTTTAAAAAGCGCGTTCAAAAATACAGCATGTCCATTCCACGGCTGCAGTGAACTATAATAGGGTAGTGGGCTCACTGCGCGGTAGTGGCAAAGGGGTAGGTGAAGCCGCTAATGTTGCCCGTGCTCACAGACGCTACATTAATCCCAACGATCGCGTGACGTGGTGCGCAGCAGTGCTAGAATGAGATGCGACGCGAAGGAACGAAGGGGGCGTACACTTGTGCGCACCACGGGTCAAGATTCACGAGATCAATGCAGTGTCTGTGACCAAATTCGTCGTGTGTTACATTGGATTGATGCGTGGGCGTGGTTCACAACAGTCGCCGCAGAGAGACCTCCGGTAATACAGGGCTTCATATTAGATGCTTTTAGACATTCAGTTGTGGTGACAACGGACGTGGCCACCAAACACCTTACCGATAAAGTCAACAGCGAACGCACGTCTCCTTGCATGTTAGCCGATGCAGAAAAACATCCGCTCCTGCGGCGCTGTGCTCCCTCGCTCGCTGCTCTCCTCCTCCATTTCCTCCTCATGCTTTCGCAGTACTTACCTGCCCTTTCCTCCTCTCACTCTCTTCTTCACCACTGTCATTCGTCATCGGCTGCACTCTGCGTTAGCTCGCTTTCATTGTTCCCGGTGCCAACAGATCGTTCGCTCGGTTAGCCGACAACGCCGATGACGTGAAACGCACTAAGGAGAACGCAAGAGCTGTGCTTTAATATCACGCAGGTCTCTAGCAGTGGGAACAGCTGCACGCGATCCTTTCATCAGCCTGTGGGGCGAAATAACGCATTAAGACGAACGACACTCTGCAAATGTCAGTGACGAGCCCATTGTTCAGCCACCGTGGTGGGCTCCGTAGTACGGTTTATTCGGCAATGAACAGGTTGAATCACAAGTGGCAAAACACTCGATCTTGTACAGACGCGCAACAGCACCAAACCAATGACTCCTCTGTTTTACCAAACTATGCCATCAGAGATTAGCTGCGGAATTGAGGAATGTCTTCATCGTAAGGTGCGCACGTTCACTTTATACAGTGGGCATTAATCAGTGGCGTAGCCAGGCGGGGCGGGGGGGTGGGGGTGAACACCGGGCCCGTGCCCCCTAAAATGTTTTTTTCTTCTTTGCCATAGCATACAGAGGAGAAAATGACACTCGAACACATATGCCTGACCGGCCCCCACTACAGGTCAAGGAGGTGCCGCCCCCCCCCCCCCCCCGAAAAAAATTTCGGCCTAAGCCCCTGGCATTAATCCAACACAACGCGAGAAAATGTCTACGCGAGCACGCAGACTTACGACTGTACTCTAAAGTGAATGAAGGCACCCTTCATTCAGCAAAGAGCTTCTTTCATCGCGGACATTTGCCTCATAATCGAGTTAACTTGCATTCGCCTAACGCTCATCCTGCAACTCGAAAGAGTCGTCTGCATAAGCATGCGCCTGGCTAGGCAAACTACGTTTTGTTCTTTAGGTCCATGTACGCCTGGTTTCAGTCCCCGCAGTGGGCGCGGGACGGCTTAGTGAAATTTGGCGCGGAGCTGTGCCACAACATCCCACTGAGACACCATTCATATCGTAGCCGCAGTGAAACCGAGATAATCCTTGGCGTCACGCATTTTTATTTCTTGAGTGTTGCATGGTGAGGAGCGAAGGATACAGATTAGACCATAATGCTTGTTCACAGAGCGCTGCCAGTAATTAGCAGCATAAAAAGCAGAAAACCGGGACAGACCGCCGCATACGTTACACAAAGAGCAACTCGATGCTAGTGAAAACACACAGGCGCGTTTGGAACATTGGCTCAGAAGGAAAACATATATACCTCGATTCTAAGTCCATTGAAACACTCACGAATCTCAAATTGATGCTCTCATTACACACATGAATCTGTTGTTTGAAATCTGTTGTTGCGAAATCTGATGTTGTTGTTCTTGGTGAAATCTGTTGGTTTCATAAAGAAAGCTAAATCCTACTTTTTCTTATTATTTTTTGTACTTCACGGGCATCTGTAGCAAGCAGAAAACACCAATGTTTAGTTGATACTAAATTAGAAACAGTCTAATGGCCTCCCATTGGGAAAGTGGTACATTGAAACACAATATACAACTTTCGAAATGAAATGTTTATGTCTAGTGTCGTTGCTTTAGAAGTTGGTGAAGTTATTCTTCCTAATTAAGTGATTAAGCAGAACACAAAATACAATGTGACTTACTCCATGCAGCAGTCAGTAACGTGCATTTCGGCGCGTCGTCATAGAGAGCGTCGGAATATTTTTAGATTCTAGTTGAACTTTGCTGGGGCACCCTGTATACCGAAATTGGTGTGGCATGACGTGAATGTATGAAGAGCGTAAACGATAGGTCCTAACATGAAACTCATTTCATGCATGTAATTCAATTAATGATTTGCGTGGAATTATCTTCAAGCCCTCACGGCCGTTTCATTAACTTGATATATACTAAAATTGGTATGACATGGTATGAGTGCATCACGAAAGTAAATTACAGGTGGTAACACGAAAATCGTGTCATAGATGTCATATACGTCATGATTTATATGACATCGTCATCGTGCCAGCTCGGTCATTCCATTAACCTCATAGATACGGAAATTGGCACGCCATGGCAAGGGTTTATGACAAATAAGAGTGACAGCACAAAACTTGAAAATTATGCCATGCCTGCCATGTGCGTCATGATTTACATGACATGGTCTTGGCGCTCTCTCGGCCGTTTCATTAATTTGGTACACGCAAAAATTGGTATGCGATGACCTGAGCGTATGATGAACATGAGTGACACGTAACAACATGAAAATAAAGTCATACATGTCATGTGTGTCATGATTTCCGATCTTAGTGCTCTCGCTTCCGTTTCATTAACTTAATATTTACCAAAATTGGCATGGCATTTGCACGACAAACATAAACGACGAGCCACGCATGGTATATAAAAGAATATGAGTTTCGTTAGCATGGTATATACCACAATGCACATGCGACTGTGAATGACATGTCATGACACGAATGCATTGATTTATCTCTCAGCCAAACAATGTAGTGTATACAGCTCCTCGCTGACTGCTTCGCATTAAATTGATTCCCAGAGTGCGTGAGATCTACCATATGCTTCTCGTTAATTTTCTCATTACAGCCAATAATAGAGTGTTCTAACTATTATGAGCAATATTTTTTTTACAATTAAGCTGAAAAAGTTACCAGTAACGTGTGTGCACCCCCTAATCAAATTAGTGACCGTGTAACGCCGCTCCCCAATGGAACGCGGCAGGGGATGGCGGGCCGAAAACTGCACTGCTACCATCACTTACTTAAGGCCTTCAGTAAATTACAAACTTCAGGCAGAGACTTTAAACCGGTCTGCTATTGTTCCCAAGCCCTCGCTCTAGCACCTCAATTCTCGGACGAAATTATCAAGACCGTTTCGATGGAGGTAGCTTTGTTGCTGCTGAAACCAAAGGCGCACCACTTGCATTTACATACGTACGCATACCTATTCAATATTTCGAACGGCACGCTAAAGAACCTCAGGTGGACGAAGTTACCCAGTGCCCTCCGCAACGGCTTGCCTTATACTAATCATACTGTTGTTTGCGCACCGGATCCGCCTGGGCGTTGCTTTCACTCGCCTCTACGCACACCTCATTGGCCGTGCAGACAGCACGAACTGTGAACGTTGCCAAGTGTGTGCAACAATAGCACATCTATTTTGTGATTGCCCGCTTCACATGTCACAAAGAAAAACGCTGGCTGCAACGCTGGCAGGAATTGGCTGGGTAACACTAAGTAAAAGTGGTGTTTTGTCAGCCTTGTGCTATCAGACAGCGTTAAGAAATGCTACGAAGGCAGTTACAGATTTGCTTAAGAGCCCAGGACTGGGCACTAGACTGTAACGAAACCACTTTGTTATGTGGTTGTTGTATATACGTATCACTTCGTCCTCCCCATGATCACCTTTCATCTCTCTTTTTTTTCTCTTTGCAGAGTAGCATGCTAGCGTACTAGCTCAGACCGACCTCTCTGCCTTCTAATCAGTTCTTTCTGTTTTGGCTAGTAAAAGATCAGAAATTATTATTACCAACCTGCATAACGCCGCTACTCTCTACCCGTTCCGTAGGCCTCGGATTGTGCTGGACAACGGCAACATGGTGTTCCAGGTGCCCAGCGCTAAGAATATCAGCTTCCGTACCACCTCAGGACGCGGTGGCATTTTACTCAACGGGCGTGACGTCGCTGAGGTCCTCGCCAAGGTGAGACCAGCGCAGAATTTTTTTGTTCACCAACTACTGCCATCGGTAACAGGAAACGAACTTCATTACATCTTCTGTGTTTGAAAAATACAAAGTGAGGCAATGAGGCAGCGAAATGCTGCAGTCAGTTATTATGAAAAGGAGACTTCAGACGTCACAGGCAAGAAGCACCATCCTTGCTCTTTGACAAATGACCCGACTAGCGGCCAAAAGTTTATAACATGATCAGGAACTAAGTGGAAAACTTCAATCCTGGGTTTCGTTGTTGTCTCCCTTGTTTTCCTAGGCTTCGCAAGTCGCATTGCTTCGAATTAGTCCTGTTCGCTTCTTAACAAGGTTGTCGCGTGGGAGCTGAAACGTCGTTTCAATACTGGCTATCACTGTTTTAATTCCTAAGCATTTTTTAGCTAAATCTCGCGGGAAAAGAGTGCGTTTGTAATAGCGTAACCATAAATAAGGAGATGCCAACAGATGCCCCGCAAAGAATTTCGTTTGGTTTGCATAGGAACGTGCAGCTGCCGCAGGAGTTAACATTAAAACAAATCACGGTAGCACAGTCGCCACACAAAGCATCTATACCACGCAGAGAAAAGATTAGACACTTACAGCTTTACTGCAACAAGTAATCGCTCAGTACAGTCGGCGCAGGGAAAATATATCACCATGGGTGCCGCTACAACCAACGTTACTAGACTATGTTCAGTTTTCAAACTCTCCGCAGGCACCGTACATTGCGGAGGTCCCCGTGCTTTAGCTCGCCGCCAGATGGCGGGAGCGCCGCAAGCAGCTCTACGCGAGTGCATTTCTCGTACTGGCGAACGCGCGCGTGTCCTCAGACTTCGCTCGTACAGTTGCTACAGGTTCTTTCACCTATTACCCTTTTAATACTTTATTAACCTAGTCTAGTAATGTTGGCTACAACCATATACAGAGAGTTTTAGTTTGTCCGCAAACTTCGCGTCAGCGTTATACCGGATACCGTAGTGGTAAGCGTGAGAGGCCGGATAGATCGTGCCATCTGGCGACGCTGAGATCGGCCAAACAAGCCTAGAATAGTTATTGCAGAAACCTATTGCATTCTAATTTCTGCTGGAATAAATTCCTGTCGGCGTCCTAATACTGAATGAGTGGCCTTATTAAAATATTTTTCCTCAATGACAGTCGAGCGAAAACATGCAAATGTGTCTATAATTGAGGTTGCACGGAGGGTCACAAGATGTCGACGCCATCGTCCGGAGACCCGGTATTCCGTACACCCCTTTGCGTATACCGGAATAGCGTACAAGCTAAAAACCTCTTATATTAAGGTGTTTTAGTAGTAACGGTAATAGCGTACCGCAGTGGTCGGCGGGTAGTTTTTTAGTCTACAAGGCCTCTATTGGCCACATTGGCAATCTCATCAAGCTAGCGTACGCAATAGGCAATCGGGCGAACAAAAGTTTTTTTTTTTTTTTAATCTGCGTGCTGACCACGACGCTGCGGTATTTCCGTACTTACAGTACGGTATTACCGTCACTGCTAAAACACGCGACGCACTCTGTGCGGCCTTAAGACGGCCTTGTGCGAGCCATGGGACTAAGCCTGCTGTTTCAGATGAGAATACTGTCGCCTTTACACGCGCCCTCCTGGGCAGGCTACTACAATGATTTGCGCAATGCTTCACACTAAACTCATTTATCATTTATTTATTACGACAATAGCAATTCTATGGGCACTCTAGGAATATTTTTGCCGTCGACGTCGTCATGACGGTCTGCATAAAGTCCAAATCGATGGCACATCGCCCCCTGCGTGCTATGTTCCATGTGCGAGTTTATGCATGCGAGGGCCGCCGTCGATTGCTGCTCAAGCCGAGAGGAAACGCCGCCCCCATCTTTCGTCGCGGAGAAGGCGCGTGGAGATAGGAGCCAGAGAGGGGTGACTGCGTGCCTCCGGGAGGAAATGCTTACTTTGACTTGCATGGAGTGCTCTCCCGAGCCACAATCTTTACCAGGTCCCGCGTAAAGGGATGTATAAAGCCAGGAAACCGGACATTCTTCCAATAGAACTGACTTTTGAGCTAGTTGGATCGTTACGTTCATTGAAGCCGTGGCGCCAATAAGACAGGGACCACAGAAAGAGGACACAGAAGCGCACCCGTCCTCTTTCTGTGGTCCCTGTCTTATCGGCGCTATGGCTTGAATGGGAATTTTTCGTCTGGTTTCCTGTATATAGCCAGCATTTAACCAGGACCTGATTTAGAGCGTAGCGCGCGTATCTTTAGGGGGATCAGCGAACGGCTCAAACCGTTATATGTATTGCGTTCTCATCGCATTGTTTGCACTGAAGCCATAGACAGCAAGAAAGTCAGTTCGCTCGCCGCAGCTGCTGCGTTTCCGAAGGGATTGAGCCTCTAGCCTTTCTGTGCATAAAGTTCCAATTTGTTGCTATCGCATTCATTGCTTCACCCTTGTGAGATAGCTGTGACTTTATTTATTTATTTATTTATTTATTTATTTATTTATTTATTTATTTATTTATTTATTTATTTATTTATTTATTTATTTATTTCGTCACCCTCAAATCCCAAAGGCGTTACAGAGAGCAGTGCGTTATATTCATAAAAATTAACATAATTTGAGACTCAATAAAAGGAAGGGTTCCATCGATACAGTGAAGAAAAATATCAATAAATAGCGCACAGCACAAGCAGTGAGCAAAAGCTGCAGCTGAGCAATCCAATGAACGAATATCGTGCTTGCGCAGTATGTTACCCGCTCAATGATATGAACCAACTAGCCTGTAAAAAGGTCTTATAACAATTCAAGTTTGCAGAGATATTTTCCTGCAGAGAAACAAAACAATAGAAATAACGCTCAATCCAATAGCTAGTACAGGGGTGATGGAAACAAACGCGATCACTGCGGCATCTACGCGCTCTGATATTTCGCATTTATTTTGAAGCGGTTTTAACCAAGATGGTAATGAAAAGCTGCTAGAGTCATTCGTGATACAATCAAAGACCACTCTAGCATCAGAGCGCCACGCGTTTATTTCAATTGGCCATGTACGTACAAAACAAAGAACACCCGCTAAAAAAAATTGGCGTGATAAAAAAAGAACCGGCGCGCTGATCCCCCGGTGCAGCGCGCCGGTTCCTCCTTTTAAAGGGCCAGTAAACGACCCTGCGGTCCAAAATGTGTGATGGAGCGATAACTGCGCATTTGTACAATGTCAATGTGCTGCCGCATGAATTTTCTGAATAAGTGCTGTAATAAGGAAGTTACAGGCCACACAACGGCAAAGCCACGCGCATCGGCTCTACGCAGCACGTGGCACAGCCAAGACGGCCCACACCCTACATGGATGAAATTTCACATGGCCTAAAAAATATCGCCAGAAAACATGGCACGAAAGTGCTTTTCTCAGATCCTTTAAAAATGAAGGGGCTTTGCAAACAAGTAAATACCGATAAATAAAAATTGCATACACGACGTCGTCCACAAAATTCCTCTCACGTGCGTGAAATCGTATATAGGGCCGACGGGTCGATGTATAAACATTAGACTAAGGGAGCGCAGGCATGCGACTGAACTGCTTATGTCGCCCGGGCATTTAGTCGCGCACTGCCCGCGAAGTGGTTGCAAGCTTATGTGTAGCGATACCAATGGGCCGGATCTCTGCAAGTCTGGAAACGAACGAGTAATCTTGGAAGCTTTTTTCATGCTAAAAACTGACCCGGCAAGCCACGTCAGGTCTTCTACAGCGCTGAGAAATCGAGCTTTTAACGCGGTAGCGTTAAAGAGCTAGTTCCGCAGAAAGCCCGCTGTCGGCGTTGGTGTCGGCGAGGTTGGTTGCGGGCGAAAAATCATCATCATGTCCGTCACCGAAAAATCCAGAAAGATGCAAATAAAATATATAATAAAAATATGCGGTTCGAGTGAGAATCGAACCCACGCCCTCTGCGTGGCAAGCAGGTGTTCTACCACAGAGCGAAGTCATTTGTAGAATCAGCTTGGAAAAAAACACTACATGAATGGCATGCAGTGGGAAGAGTCCCCTAATGCATGTAATATTGCGTGCAGAAACGTAGTCGAGCCGGGCGTCAAAACATTTCGCGACGAGTGGGTGTTTTAAGACCCGCCCATTACAAAGCGCTCAGACATATTTAATCATCAGCAGCAGCAAAAGCATCAACAAAGTGAGCAGCTGCGTAGGTTCGCGTGTTGCCTAGGACGCGTATTGGGCCCTTCGTGGATTCGCAAAAGGAAGAATTATGCCATAGTGGGCATTGCGTAGCAGTACTTGCAGTAGGCATTCTAGGATAGCTTGAAACGGCCACTGTTACGCGCACGGACCTTCGTTTCCTTGCGGCACGGTTGAGACATGCACCGAGAACCGAAGTCAGGCTAGCAGTTGAGAAGGCGATGCGCACGGGGCCCGATTGCGCTATCGTGCTGTACATTTGAAGGCGAAGCTCAAGCGTTGGCCCCTTGGCACTGTACTTGGCACTGTACTTCAAGCAATCAAGACCTCTGGCCTCAAATTGAAGCTTGAAAATTACCGCTTTGCGTACGAGGAGCTACTGTTCTTGGGTCAAGCGATCAGCAAGTCCGGAGTGCGCCCAGACCCGCGGAAAACAGCCGCCATCGCTGCCTTCCCGCCACCCAGTAACCAGAAGGCCGTACGCCGATTCCTCGGCTTGTGCGCCTATTACAGACGCTTCGTCAATTACTTTTCACGGATCGCCGAGCCATTAACGCAACTCATGAAGACCGACGTCGAATTCACGTGGGAAACGGTGCAAGTTGAAGCACTTCAAGAACTGAAACGACACCTGCAGGTGCAACCGATACTTGCGCATTTCGACGAATACGCCGATACGGAAATCCACACCGACGAAAGCAGCGTAGGACTCGGTGCCGTCCTTGTGCAGAAGACTGATGGACTGGAAAGGGTCATCAGTTATGCTAGCTGGTCGCTATCCAAGGCAGAAGCTAATTATTCCACAACTGAAAAGGAGTCTCTGGCCATCATCTGGGCTACGTCAAAGTTTCGCCTCTACCTCTAGCAGACCCTTCAGGGTTGTGAGCGACCGTCACGCCTTGTGTTGGCTAGCTAACTGGAAGGACCCTTCAGGTCGCCTCGTACGGTTGAGGCTGAGGCTTCAAGAATTCCACATTACCGTGATTTACAAGTCCGGAAGAAAGCACTCTGACGCCGACTGCCTGTCTCGTGCCCCCGTCGACCAACCGCCGCACGGCGACCAGGATGACGACTATTTCTTGGGAACCATAAGTGCCGACGACTTCGCCGAACGACAGCGAGCCGACCCGGAGCTCAGAAGCCTTATGGAATAACTCGAGGGTAGTACCGCCGTCGTTCTGAAGATATTCACGCGACAACTAGCGTCGTTTTTCCTGCGAAACGGCGTTCTAAAGAAGAACTCGCCACTTCGAGCCGACTACCTTCTCGTCCCGCCCTCAGCATTGCGACCAAAAGTCCTCCAGGCCCTACACGACGACCCCACGGCTGGACACCTCGGTGTTTCCCGCACCATCGCCAGAAAAAAAGGAAAAGTACTACTCGCCGCGCCTTGCCGCCGATGTCACTCACTATACGTAAAGACGTGCCGAGACTCCCAGCGACGCACGACACCACCGACTAGGCCAGTCGGACTTTTGCAGCCTATCGAGCCACCTCGCCGGCCGTTCCAGCAAATTGGGATGGACTTACTGGGGCCGTTTCCGACGTTGAATTCCGGAAACAAATGGATCGTCGTAGCTACCGACTACCTCACCCGCTACGCCGAGACAAGGGCCCCGCCCAAGGGCAGTGCCGTCGAGGTAGCCAGCTTCTTCATTTAGAACATCGTCCTGCGTCATGGTACCCCAGAGGTCCTCATTACTGACAGAGGTACGTACTTTACTGCGGAGCTAACCCAGGCAATCTTGAGGTACAGCCAGACAAGTCAACCACCCACAGACCAATGGCCTCACCGAGCGTCTAAATAAGACCATCGCCGACATGCTGGCCATGTACGTCGACGTCGAGCACAAGGCTTGGGATGCCATTCTTCCGTATGTGACCTTCGCATACAACACAGCCATACAAGAAACGACGCAGATGACGCGTTAAATGTTTGTCTACGGAAGGAGCCCAGCATCGACGCTCGACACAATGCTGCCAACTGCCACCGACGAAGACAACCTCGACGTCGTCACGTGTTTGCAACGCGCCGAAGAAACTCGGCACCTCGCCCGCCTGCGCATCAAGAACCAGCAGAGGGTCGACAGCGATCACTATAACCTTCGACGATGCCACATGGAGTACCAACCCGGTGGCCGCGTGTGGGTCTGGACGCCGATACGTCGACGGGGACTTAGCGAGAAGCTTCTTCGTCGATACTTCGGGCCATACAAGGCGCTCCGACGTCTCGGCGCCCTTGAGTGCGAGGTCATCCCTGACAGCATTACGAACTTTCAACGACGCCGCGCACGACCTGAAGTCGTCCATGTCATGCGCCTTAAGCCGTTTTTTGCGCGTTAGCGAACCTGGGAACTGTACTTCTTACTTTATTATTGCACTTTATATCTGTACCCACTTGAATTTTCTGTTTAAGCATCGGGACGATGCCTTTTCAGAGGGGGGCAATGCCACAAGCGCTCCTCTCTTTCTATGTTTTACGTTGCCGCCCCCTTACACGCGTTACTACTGCCTTGCGCAAGCCGCGCCAGAATGTCTGGGAATGTTCCAGGTTGTAGTAGATGATTTTGTTAGGATTACGCACATGACGCGATTAGTCAAGATTATTCGAGAGCTTGCGCGACCCCGAGCGATGAGGCTCGAATGTTCGATGTCGCATGCATAAATGCCGACGCGTCTTGCCGCGGTTCAGTTTTTCGACGGCCGACGCTCTGTTCGCCGCTCTCAGCGCACAGTGTGTATTGCTGTAGTTTGAGTTTTCTTTCCCGGCCACAAGGTGAGCCAAATAAAGAGTTTCATTTTGGACACGCCGATTGCTGCCTTCGTCGACGTCACGACCCTGTGACAATATCGTAATGATAGGGCGATGACATTCCAAGCAGCCCCGTCTAAGCCTTATGGAAAGTGATTACTTTGTGTTTGAAGTTATATTCTGTAAAGCTTAACTGTATTCTTTTTTTTTTACTTTTGTGAGTTTGTATAGTACGTACATAACCGGTAATTAACGTTTTTCCGTGCCATGCTCAGCATTTGCCTGCATTTTTACATACATAACCTGCATTCAAAAGAGTGTTTCTCAGACGGCAGAATGGAGTGAATAAAAATAAGAGCCATCAAGTTTACAACTGTATTGTCAGTGATGGCACAGTGCGTGTTATACTTGTGAAAAACAAAGTCAACACACTGAGCTCTCCAGAACAGTCGTGGACACATATCTCAGAAAATACAGTGCTTTCTACCCTTGTGTGCTGTTTTCGTTTGTGTGCATTTTTACGACGCTGGCGCCTAGCAGCCACGAAAAAATATCCTGCATTCGTAAGTAATTGATTGCAAGTGAGGCGTTTCCCACACACGTTCGCAAGAAGGCGTATTACAGCATTATCTTAAGAATATTGAGCCCATTATCAGCTGTAACGCAGCCATATCGCATTGTACTTCCTAATTGCTAGCCAAAAGGACATTTCTAAAGCAAGATGTTTGCACAACTTAGATGTGTAGCCATGGTGGTTCTTATTACTGGTACCTTTCCGGGTACGCTATTTGTATAATTGGCGCGCAGGTGTCCGAGCTCACATGCTTTTCTTTTTAAGTTCGAGTGTCTCGTGTGTGTGTGAGTGGTTTTTTTGTTCTTATTGTTTATTTTTTGTCTCTCCCCCTGTTCACCAACCCCAGTGCAGGGTAGCATACCGGATACTACCTTCTGGTTGGCCTCCCTCCCTTCGCCTTCTCTTTCTCTCTCTACTACGAGTGTCTACGCCAAGCGCCATAATGTCCCTAAAAATATGTAAAATCATCACGGAGTCCTAGGCTACTTTGCGTGTCTGGTCATTATTTGCAGTTCTTTTTAACTCAATAAATTCTCGCCTATCGGGTGCCACTTTCCTTGTACACTTCGGTGTTTTATGTTCTCAGAGAATTAAGGCATTCGACATGTCCACGAATAGTTGACGAAGATTAAGCCAGTACCAGTGTTAGAGCTTAGCTTCCGCAATCATCGCAAATGCTTTGCCCGCTTGTAAATGTGTCTTCTAATTACAGGTCTCAGAGGCAGCGCGGACTATTGAACCAATAGCGACGAACACTCAGGTACTAGTAATTGTTCGTGTTCTCACTGTCTCCTAGTATATGCCATTCTCCCACGTAATGCTGTTGTACGTGGTAATTACGTTTGTGCCTCACTAAATCGTTATTTCCTGCACGGCGCTGCAGCTGCAAGAACTGGCAGAAACTGTGGAGACCGTGACGACGCTGCGCTCGCAAATGGGCCAGTTGAGCACAAAATGTCAACAGCTGCAAACGAAGGTGCGTGTAATAAGGTCCTGTTTTGTCTTCTCTTTCTTCTATTCTCTTTTTTTTCTTTTTTTTTTAATGCTCGCATCTGATATGGTGCGAGTAGTATGCGAGTAATTTGCGGGAATATTGCGCGCCAGTTTATGGATTGCTCAAAAGACGAGTGTACTTCTACTCTAATCATATTTTAACAACGCCGTCTTTTTTTGTCTTTTTTTTTTGTAGCCGCGAGGAAACGCTACGAAGCCGATACGAACAAGACAGCCGCATAATCTCAGGTGTATGCCGTCTCCTAGTGCGAACCGGAATTCTGAAATCCAGACAATGTTGGTTTGGAGAAAAGGAAGACTAAAATGAAATCATAGATAATAATAGCCTGGCAACAAAAAGAACACTGCTAATGAATTTAGCGAGCTATACCCGTCGCATTTCTGATTGTAGCGATCTATTTTTTTTTACGTAAATGTGCTGTAAACAAGACGACAAAGCAAAATTACATTTTCGTTGTTGGTCTATAGGGACGTTAGTACTTACGTAAATATCCTAACACATACCATTATATATAATATCATAGCCTAGTCATTGCTGCATTGAGCGGAAATAGAGAGGAAAACACTGCTGAGATGGCACTCAGAACTACTAAGTGAAAGCTTCAAAATTCATATCTAAAAGCACTGCTGGGTAGGATAACTTATAATTTTTCTTCAGAACTGACAGTAATAAACCTTACATGTTAGATATCATCTTTGCTGCATGTTTTTAACTCTTGTAACTCAGACCTCGAAACAAGTGGATTTATATATTTGGAGGAATGTGTATACGTCATAGAATTGTGCATGACATGCGATAAAGCCGTGTCCTTGCAAATGTAGAACTGGGTAGGCACCTTTGTTTTGGGTCGCTGCAGCAACGTCTATGTCTCTTTTTTAATCTCTTCTCTAGACATTGAAAGCATGGTTAACAGGTTGGGGTTCATCTCCAAGCCTCCTTGTCTTTGATTATCGTGCCTGTCCCTACAAGCCATCAGGCCAATAGTTGTGCTTGTTGTGCTGATGCAAGAGCATTTACAAGCACTGTACATACTCTACTTAAACTGTACTGTACAACAAAGTACATTGCTATGAATTACTGTGCACTGCAGAGAAGAAGACGAGAGCTGGTCATGTGTCGTTGTTAGTAATGAATATGGGGAAGTTATACTGACGGTGTTCAAAATGTTGATGCTCATACAGCTACTCAAACTCCTGGGGAAGGTCGGTCTGAAATTTACTGCGCGCTCCTGTGAGCAAAAGCTTCCCGCGAAGCTTTTCTCAGAATAAGGTGTGCATACGCTGTCTAAGCTGCAGTAGATAAAAGTAACCAGTCTCGTTTAGATAATAATCTTGAGCTTGATGAAAAATTGGCGCTGATGCCGACGCCTTAAGAAAGGGACACGTAAAGCAACTTTGCATGTCGGAACGTGGCTCCTATAATAAGATCTGGGGTTTTGCGTCCCAAAACCATGATATAATTATGACAGACGCCGTAGTGGAGGGCTCCGCAAATTTCGACCGTCTGGTGTTCTTTAACGTGTGCTGACATCGCACAGTACACCGGCCTCTACCATTTCGCCTCCACCGAAATGCGACCGCCGCAGCGTGGATCGAACCCGCGACCTTCGAGTCAGTAGACGAGCACCGTAACCACTCCTTCACCGCGGCGCACGAAACGTGGCTCCGGCGATATTATCTGTTCAACGACATTTCATAATTTCAATCCTGCGTCTTCTCCTGAACTACTGGCGAAAGTGATGGCGCTAACCATAGAGTTTCGTACAATAACCTAGAGAGGAAACTGGCGCTGCGATCGTTCAACCACCATCGGAATGATGGGAAGTACAGGTTTCGGATGGGATTTCGTTAGATAGCGAACTGTCTACGAATCTTTTTCTACAGTTACAGTTTTCCTTCTTTGCGAGGCGTAGGCAGTGGCGTGCGTTGCAAAGCACTCAAGCACTGCCTTGTAGTTCAAAGAGTCTGAAGACCGCTAGCTGTTTCTTGCTTTGCTGCCGCGTTGCACCTTTACAGGTTGTATTTGACAGTTTTAGCAAAGCGCCGTGCACTCACCGCTGCGCATAGATGTAGCGTCCCATGTCAGTGCAGAAAATTGCGTAGAGTTCAGGTTTTGTGATAAGCGCTACTTGTCAAAACTCTTTCAAATCGACTGCAAAACGACGGCGAAGCTAAGTAGGCTTACCATCACGCTCCACTGACTTCACAACAAAACGAGAGATGCGTTGGGGGCAGACCACTTGGACAGACGCACCTGGCATCGCAGCAGATGATACGTTGAGTGTTTCTCACTCAATACGGTACTGTTATTTTCATAAATAGATAATGCGTACTTTTGAGGGAAAGACAGGCGCGTTTGTTTTAAGTGTTGTAAAGAAAATAATTCATTATATTGTGATGCCAAATCTGGAACACAATCGCAGAGCAATGCATACCCTGGTGGTTGAATTTGTCCAGGTTTCAGTTTCATCTCACGGTCACACAAACTTTTTGCAATAAGTTTTACGTACAAAGGAAAGAAGCAAGTTTTAATTGGAAATACCTTCATATCACTTTGTTTTACACTCGTCAAACAAGCGTCGCGTATCTCAAGAACCTAATCCATCCGAAGCAGATCAGAAGCCTGTACTTCCCATCATTCCCGTGGTGGTTGAAGCGCCGCTCAAGGAGCCCGCGTAGACACTAGCGCCAGATTCCCCTCTAGGTATTATTGTGAGAAACGCTATGGCGCTAACCTAACGATGGCGTACAAAGTGGTAGCGCTTTATCTTGGGCTAGTTTTAAGCACGTAGCGCTCCCATCTTGTCGTCTATCCAGTGTCCCATGTCGATTGGTCGCGCTCAACATCAAGGGGGCAATACAGGCGTAAAACAAGGCCTGCAATGCTCAAAACCGGGTTAAAGTAAGCGAACAAAGTTTAACGTAATAAAATTAACTGAAATAACCAAGAAGTAATGCGCAATAACTAACTTAAGAACGCTAAAAACGCTTTGGAAACATGCGGCTGACACCCGTGTCGCGCAAGAGAGGGCGCCATTGCCCCGCCGAGCGCAGGATTGCTCCTGCGACTGGTCAGGCTGCCCCGACGCTCTCGTTTGCATCTGCTGGCGCGCACATCGAACTCTACCATCGGCGCTACTCCGGCGCTTCGTCGCTACATCTAAAGGGGGAAACAACCTGAAGGAACTGGCTGCAGATGACCTCAACTGCCGTAACAAGCAGGAAATCGATGAGGCGCAGCAAAAAGTGGCACGCATGTCGCACACCAAGTTTGCGAATCTACCTAACAAGATTCTACTCGTGTCGGGGAAACCGTACATGCTTACTGACGTCATTGGTGGTTTGAACACTAGGAATGGCAGTCGCTGGGTGCCACTGCTACGCACTTAGGGTTCACAGTAGCGGAGCTGCATTTAGCGCAGGATTTAGAACTGCGTCAGTCACTATACAGGAAAAAAAAACATTTTTCTTGGGGATTGGGCCAGCTTGTACGACGACATACTAACTACCTCACCCCGCCACTCGTTAATTTTGTATTTTTTAGAACATTTGTGTTGTGTGGGTAACAGTCACAGAATAATTTTGATCGCAATTGGCTCATTACGTTAAGCTACAAAGGTAACCCAAGCCACAGATTCGGTCCTAATAGGATTCTACAGCAATTGAAAGTGCTCGTGTGACACTTATGGGAGAGAGCTTAACATAGACATTCTTACGTGCAGGTTCGGAGGTTAGAGGCGAATTTCACTCGGGTGGTGAGAGTATCCGTAAGTACGCTCTTACAGCAAACGAGCACGTCAACCGACGGCGGGCAATTTTTAGCAATCGAACATCTGTTTACTCGTTTCAGATAAACCGGCTGGTGACGGCGCTTCGAAGACTCCGCAATGTAAGATATTTTTCGATGAATTTTCTTACGGCTATCAGTCCGAAGGCTCACCGCCAATAGTTACCCCGCATTCCTAATGTCACTAGTTTGTGCTTGATCAGTGCATCACGACGGCAACTGTTACGAAAGAGAAGTAGCCGGCGGCGCACCAACTTCTCCTTATATACATTTATTCAAAAAAAGAAAAAAGAAAAAACTAGGCACCGGCTCTTATAAGTCAACTACGGAGATAAATTCCAAGCTGTGCTTTTTACTAAACCATCGACGAACTGTAAGTAAAGCAATTGATGGTACTTCTGTCAACTTGTCAGCGCACCGAATTTCAGCATTTCATCTGTTGTGGTGTCTAGGCAACAAAGGCCAATTTTCTCATTATTTCGATGCAAACAACTGACAGATACGAGCTGCCTTTCCCTGTTAGTATGAGCGACAGTACTTAAAAAGAGAGGAAATAACAGAATATGAGAGAGATTTGATAAATGCTTGAACTTCTTCTTCGTCAGCCTAGCAGACGTCTTTCATCATCGTCACTGCTCTTCATGAGCTGGCGCTCGCTCGAAGCCATCTGTTATTTTTCATTCATAATGTTCCATTAAAAGAGTGTTGCTTTCGGACGTCTCGTCTCTTGTCCCACAAGACAGCCTGATAGCCGGTGGACCTTGAGGTCCACAACAATAATTATTGAATATTAGTTTGCTGAAAGCACGACAATCAACATGACACCACGGAGAGTCAAAAAGACAGAGCTGTGCTCCTCTTCTTTTTTTATTATTCGGAACTTTCATGCTCAGCAAATCATTTAAACTTCTTAGGTCGCATTCATTATTCTTTCGCGCGACCAGTATTTTAGGAAAGCTCTCTTATCTGCACAGCAAACAGAATGTCTTGAGAATAAGGCATTTAAAACCAGCATGTGTTTTGTTTACCCAAGTTTTAAAATAAGCTCCGTTTCACATCCAGGGTCTGAACCAAGATCCCTGTGCCTCAAATCCATGCAGCCACGGTGGCACATGCATTGGTCGCTTCAACGCATTCACCTGCATCTGTCCACCGTCATGGGAGGTATGTCAAGGTCCATTTCTTTCTTTTTTTCTCTATACAAGCCATTGCTATGAAATACACTATGCACTTGTAGCCATCGCTTCCACGGCACATATGAGCTCAATGAACTGTATACGTTGCAAAAATTTCACTGGAATACTCATTACCTAATAATGTGATTATCACTTTTACAATGGCACTGGAGACATGCGAAAACGCCAACGCGTACATTGAACCGATATTTATGGGTGTGCGAATATTCTAAACTTGGAATATTCGATCCGAATACTTGAGCATTCCACTCGATTTGCAAGTCACTGTTAGTATTCGAATTATTCGAACACCACAAAACTTCACAACAAGTATCCAAATCAGCACAAAGAATTGAATACCTGTGATAAGTTGCACGTATGTTGATGCCCAAATAGGCAAATTAATTCCAGCTTCCCCCGCCTTCCAATGCGCTTTTGTAAGTGTCATGCCAATGTTAAAGTGTAGTGACCAGAGCATTGCATTGTGCATGAGGCCGAGAACATTGTTGCAATAGAGTGCCGAAAGTATACTGAACAAAACCACCAAGACATGGGGAGAGCTACTGCGATATTCAAAAGAAAGTCTAAAAATAAGGAAACCCAACATTATTCGGTGGCATCCTACAATGAAACACATGCTATGAACATTGCGCCAGTCAGTTCTCACTGAGCCTTCCAAATGAAAAAGCATGCTTAGGGTATTTGACTCTGACAACAAGATTTACACGTCAGCACTACTGAGCGGCTCTTTCCCTTGTCTGAAGAAACGGTGACATGCACAACGGTGTAGCTGCTTCCCTAACATTCCAAGCAGCTTGCTATCCTTCGTGACAACATTAAATAACTGCATATCTGGTACCGTAAAACCATAGTGTTGTAAATGCATGGACATCCTTGATATTTCTTGCTGTACAACAAGCTTACTTTTTAATATCTTGTTGGTGAACTAAAATTGTTTTTCAAGAGTCAGCAGTTGTGCTATTTGTATTGGAAAATATTTGAAAATATTTTATTCGACTTGCGCTCGGTTTTCACCACCATAATTCGCTTGGAAGATGAAAATTTGTTATTCGGACACCCCTACTATTGTATACACCGTGCGTTTAAAAATATTTTTTCATTATTATTCAATGTATTTATTCTCGAGGATTATGTCCTTTTCTGTGGTCTCCCCATTTCCTTTTATTCTTAATTTGTGTTCTCTTGTTCTCTACGGCATGCATGAATCCGCCAGCTAGTCAGCCATAAAAGAGGTTGATTCCCTGTATGTTTTACAGTCAAACCCGCATAAATCGAACTGAATAAAAAAGGGCACTAGTGATATATTGTATAATTTGTCATAAAGCTTTTAATCAATTTTTTATATTTTCGACCCGAATTTTCGTGCGTAAGTTGGCTTCACGGGAATGGTTCACGATAATGCAAAAAAGGCTGCTTAGGGCAACACAAGCGGATGTTTTCTTTATTTATATGTCTTGTGGAGATTGTAGGTGGCGGTGGGGTTATATGCAGGAGCGGGCTGCAGACGAGAAAATGCGGTATCGATAGGGCTCTCGTAATCAAACCGCTCACTCTCCGAAATGCTTGAGGGAATGTCCTCTTCCGTGTGAAAAAGCCGACTTCTTGAGAGCGAACGTCAACTTCTTGTGGCGTTTCGCACTGTCCAATGTTCGACGTATCAAGTGTTCTGGCTCTTTTCGTTCGACGTAGCCGTAAATTTTCCTACGCATTGACGTTAAAGCAATGGCGTGTTCGAAAGTAGTTCAATATAAAGGATAATTTGATTTAGCCGAGTTCAATGTAGTTGGTTTTTGACTTTACAATTCTCGGCCCGTTCTCGTGATACTTTCCTTACTTAACTGTTTCCTTTATAAGAGGTACGTGCTTAACAGCCCATCAATATATCGAGCTGACTGCATTGAGATGACGAAGCAATCCCCACCGCGGCGTCATTCAGCTGTAAATGGAACCTATAGAGTAACAGGAGTGCAGACCATGACTTTGAGATTTCTTGTCTCATAGGGACCTCGGTGCGAAGTGGACGTGGACGAGTGCTCCCACTTGGCGGGAAGTGATCTCGGCTGCCAAAACAACGCGCGGTGCATAAATACGCCAGGAAGCTACCGGTAAGCACCTTCACTGGCGGCTAATTGTAAAGCTGTTGGAAACCACTAACTAACCCTGTAAAAATTGGTGTATCGAGATTTTACAGGGAAACCTGTCATGAGATCACAGCAACAGCAGATTTTGGTCGCGTAGATATCCGCCGCCGTCGCCGGTGTGCGCATCCGCTATCGCGCGCAATGAGGGGGCGGCCGCCCCCCAGACACCTAAGAAAGGGGGGGGGGGTCAAAGTCTGCCCCATACGTTGACATAATAGGAATGGGGGGGGGGGCACCGCGATGAACCTCCGCCTCCCCCCCCCCCCCCCTGGAAGAGGCACCCTGCGCACGCCTATGTATGCAATGACAACCTTTCTAAGGTTCCGTGCACCAAGTTGCTACGTTATTAGGTATATGCGGAGTTCTATGCCGCAAAAGTAATTTAGGATATGATGGACTAAGTGCAAATGAAGTTTCCCCACAGGTACAACTAGTGCAATTAGTTTTTTCCTACACCTGATAACTGCGCAATATTCAAATAAAATAATTTGCCACTCCAGTTCTTTGTGTGCATCCCGTTGTGCTAGTCCAGAGCTTGTACAATTGTTCCGAATCCCGGTGTTTCTTGCATTCGTCTCTAGTCACCGATTCCGACGATTGAATCCTTGGACTGTCACAACCTGAATGTCAAGCTGATTTGATTATGCGCGGTGAACGCTACTATGTGCGCCCGCGTACCAGCTGTTCTCTCTTTCTTCCTCACTCTCTATTCTTTTCCTGTCTCTCTCCCTCGCACACGTGCAGAGTGGCAAATCAATTGCGACCTGGTAAACCTACTTGCCTTTCCTTTGCATTTCTTCTTCTCCTGTCGAGTGGAGGTGCGTTAGTAACTAGAATGGCAGCATTCGGTGACAATTTCGTTTATATGCATGACGTAGAAAGCGCGTAATCGATGTGCATGCGGCATTTGCAGCTCCCGACATCCTTTCCGCAGGGATAACGCTCGACAGCTACGTTGATGAAAGGAAGAGCATGCTCTAATGCCGATTACGATATTAGCCATAGTTATAAATCTCGTTCGTGTAAGGAGGTTTTTATAGGACGAACGTCTTGAACAACAGTCGAAGCTGCCTTGATCACGTTTTTCTTTTGTCGCTTCTTTTTTCACTGCTATTGCAGCTGCGAGTGCGCCCAAGGGTTTTACGGGGCTCGTTGCACCGAGAGTCAGGATAGCTGCACGACAACGAGCTCGCACTCACTCTGTGACCACGGGACCTGCGTCAGCCTGCCACGGACCAACAATGTAAGCACTTACTCTAAAACAAGCATTTCTGGTTGCTCTGCATGTTGCAGGAATTTTTATGGGACAAACGGCTGGCTGGCTGGCTGACTCGCTGGCGAGATAGATAGATAGATAGATAGATAGATAGATAGATAGATAGATAGATAGATAGATAGATAGATAGATAGATAGATAGATAGATAGATAGATAGATAGATAGATAGATAGATAGATAGATAGATAGATAGATAGATAGATAGATAGATAGATAGATAGATAGATAGATAGATAGATAGATAGATAGATAGATAGATAGATAGATAGATAGATAGATAGATAGATAGATGCGATTAAAGTGGTTCCGTGGTGCTCCGTTTGCCCGCAGCCGCCGTACATGTGCCTGTGCGAACAAGGTTGGACCAAGGGTTTCGGCCAGCCGTCGTGCTCCGTGGATGTGGACGAGTGCAGTACGGGTCATCATTTCTGCTCAAGAAACCCGCCCGTGGCCTGCATCAACTATCCGGGAGGCTTCGGATGCGCACCATGCCCGAGTGGTAAGATTTACGTTTAGTTCATTCACTCTTGTGAGTATCTGCATGATAGTGTGGCGAAAGAGAAAATTGGCAACTCGGCGTTTGTAGCGCAGAGCTACGAAGAAATCCAGATCGGCTTTATTTCCATCACTTTTGTGTTGATGGAAATTAGGCCAGTATCATTATTATTATTAATATTATTTCTCTTAAATGAAGCCTTTTGGCTGACGAAAACAAGAAAAGGGCGACACCTTGCGCCACCTTGCTCGCCGCTGCCTCGCGGGATTCAGCAGGACTAATTGGCACAACACGGCAATATCATCAGTTTTCTTTATTAGATTTGAAGGTCCCGTAATTTTGAAGCAAGGTAATGAAAAGAGAGCAGGAATCAAGATAAAGCAACAAACATGACATCCTTCTAAAATGAGGCAACACCCGAAATCTGAAAAAGCGTCTGCGTGCCTCCTTATGCGCCCGGCAGGGGAAGCACAAAATTGAGGCTTGACGGGATATAGGCTAGTGCACAAGTCACGCTGCTGAAAATTAGGCGTACTTAGGCGCAACACCTTGTTGGCATGTTTCACGCGTTTCAGGGTAGTTCACATACATGCATATAGGTAAAAACAGATCTCGCAATATGCTTACTGAAATGGCACGTATCTTAATAGTTGGTGCAAATAAATGTGCGGCATTAACCACATTTTACACACCACATCAAACGCAATATCATACGACAGTCAGACAATATCAGCCGTGGTTAAAACTTGGCAAGCTCGTACAATCCGAAGTCGGTCACCTGAAATGATTGACAAAAACATTTGCAGCAAATCCTCTCAGTGATCAACAAACAATGAAAATATGTTTAAAAATGAGAAAGAATACACTAAAGGAATGCAGTTGTCAAAGAATTTTCCAGGCCTGGCGGGGATTTAAAAATTGTGCAGGAAAATTTTTGCCCTCATATTCGTAAAAAGAAACCAAAGTTCTTGTGTTAGAACCGTTTCTAGAAGCGGGTACTAGTTTGTCGATACTTTGAAGTCATTGCAAACAAGCAAAATTTTAGAGTGTTCATAGATATTCAAGCTTTAATATGGCAAATGGAAAGGAGTACTTGGGAACAAAAGCTTTGCCAGTTTGGCTACCGAATAATGACAGAAAAAAAAACGAGGCTGTCTTAAATCATTACTATTAAAAGCGATAAAATAAAGCTATGTTATGGTACTTCACTGAAGATAGGGCTTCGGCCATTTCTTTCCTGGTGCATTGCGTTCTACATGTGCAGCAAAAAAAAGAACAACAAATCCCACCTATCTCAATCTGACATTTTTCTAACATACATCTGTTCAGCGCTCTACCTGAATTTATTTCGCGCCCGATGGGCTGGTTAACAGCACGTGGAATGAAGGGCTACAGCTAATTTTGGCTGTATACATGGCATATTTTTGAGCGCATGTTCATAGCTTTCTTCCAGAAGTTCTCAGCACACGGTGCACTAAGTCTTTCATCGCTTTAAAGTGCAATGTGGTATTTTCTTAGAGAGTGTCATAACCGCAATCACATACTAGAGATTTCCTGCTGAACGTCAGTAGAAGGCAGTGAGAGAAATTCATACCGGTCGTTTGTTTTTGCTGTTGTTTCATTTCTTGCTCATTTCCTGGTTTACGAAGTCTTAATGCCACTGGAACGGCGGCATTGTAGTATGCGATAAACCTAATTTAACATTCCAGCTTATCGCGGAATTCCCGTATGTTCATTACAAATGTATTGATTGCCGGCGCCGAATCTCATATGACCTGCGAATCGCTATTTTCATCACAGGCGCCCCGCATATGTCCTATTCTCGATGTCTTTCAGGTTATTCGGGAGACGGCTACACCTGCTCCGATATCGACGAGTGTCTCGTCAACAATGGCGGTTGTTCCCAGAATCCTCGCGTAGACTGCTACAACACCGTGGGCTCCCGCTTCTGCGGTCCTTGCCCCCCAGGTTAGTGCAGTATGGACCTTCTTTCTACGTGTATATTGCATATAATACCGGGGAAAGAGGGCCACCGTAGCTTCGTTGGTAGAACATCGCAGGCCTAATGAGAAGGATGCGGGTTCGGTTCCCACATCCTCACGCAGGGTTGTCTTTTTCGTCCACGTTAATTCTTTTTCTTGTATCTCATAATTAGTACACCTGAAATAAAAACTACAATTGGCACCACCTATTTTCTTAGCTTCATTATCTGTTGCCCTCATATGGCTCTTTGCAGAGTTTACCCTTGGTTCAGTAACAGAAGATAACGAGCCGGGTGATCCATTTTCTTTTTTTATAATGCGTAATAAGCACAGGACATGGGGACAAAGGAAACCCCCCTCATAAGATGTAACTTTTGAAACTGCAGAATGTCACTCCGTTAACTTTCAGGAGTGCATGGCAGCAGACCGGACATGCGTCTCCTTAACCTTTCTTATTTTCTCTACTTCTCTAACTTGAAATTTAGTACTGTTTCTCTTCAAGGTACCACTCATAGCCCTATATCAAGCGCTTCTTTCACTAACGCCAACTAGAACGATGTAATCTACGCTTTACATGGTTCTTGCCTTCGAGTCATAGTTTTACTTTTTCTGCCATACCTCTCCTCCTCCTCCTCTATCATACCTAGGCTTGGCATTGCTATCTTTATACGCAGGATACGTTGGTGACGGTGTGAGCTGCAGTTACGTTGGCGCTTGCAACGTCAATAATGGAGGCTGCAGTCCCATAGCCACGTGCATTGGTAAGTGTGTCGCAAAAAATACGCACCATTAAGTCATCTCAACGCTAAAATTTCATATTTTATGGGACTTATTTCGTAGGCACCGAACGTACACACCATAAATGATGAATCTCAGCGGAAATGTAGACTTGGGCGAATCAATCGTACGCAGTCTCACAAGGTAAAGTTATTGAAATCTAAAATTTCCAGCCATCCGTTAGTCGTGTGAAGCTAGAAGCGAAATCACTACGGATTTCTCAGGAATAAGTCTTCTTAGTTCACCGAAAATTGATCGAGAATTGTCATCCCAAACATATCCAAATTCTTTTGCACTGTGGTACACGCACATACCCATTTTTAACGCTTATTTTGCGCGATAGCAAATGGTTTTAATAGATACGCTGTATATGCCGAGGCGGAACAGATGTCCGTATAGCGCAAGTATGTGCCTCAGAAATTGGACAAAGCGTAGCACCCACCACCGCTGCAATAAAAATGAAGAAATGTCCGCGCGCATAAACTTATCTGCCACAGAAATTGGGCAAACCCCACGACTCACCTCCGATCCACTAATAAAAATATGCATGCTGCTCAAGTGGAGGAGGACGGAAGGACACGAATGTAGCATACGCTACATTCAAAAGGGACGTTCTGTGCCTTTCATGAAAGTTCTATGCCTTTCATCAAAACTCAGTGCCATCTCTGTGCCGTGTGATACACACCTTCGCTGATCATCCACATTCATGGAGTAGAATAGCTGGGTGATAAACACAGTGATAAAACCTGGCACCGACCCTTCCAGCTTTGCTGGTGAAGCATCTCCGCAGAGTTTAGGGGCGGTGATTTTATTCGACCGTCCTCACAAAATGTAACAGGACAAGCCTAATGATGCCGGGTGTGCGTTCCAACACATGTATGCGCTGCACGACCTAAGCTACTTTATCTTTGAGAAGCAGTGCAAAAAATTGCTTCATAACTTAAAATGGTTGTTATAATTTCGTGTAGTAAGTTCGTAGTGATCGTAAGGGATGTAGTAATACATGCTCGCGGTTTTCCGTAACTTCGTATTAGCTTCTTTATCAGACCTTGTGCAAGGTTAGGTACACCGGTATGATGTTCGAATGCATGATTACAAATGCCATTGCAAAAACAACGGAACATAAAGAGAAAGAAACACGCAAGACAGCGCGCGCGCCCTGGGTCATTTTCTCTCTGTTTCTTCCCTTGTTGTCGTGCTGGTATATTTAAATATGAACTGATTACAACACACCCTTTTTTGTGCCTTACTGCGATGTTTCAAATTTACTACGACGACTGCGCCAAGGAAAATTGTGCAGAGTCAGTTCTGACATACTCTTCTTCAGTCGAGTTCTATTGGTTTTCACATTCAATGAAAAGTTGTCGGTAATTGTCTCAAATAGCTAAGTCGCGAGTCTTTGTGGCTACAGTTCGCCCACGGTCTCTAGAATGCATCGGCTTTAACGCAGATTTTATTTCGTTGTTAAAAGTATTACCTATATTTCATCTAAGCAATGTGTCGTCTCTCTTCTAAACCCTCCAGGTGTACTGCGTTATTGAAATGAAGGTGTAGGGAAGTTTTGTAAAATGGAACAATCCTTTGGGAAATAGGACTCTTGGCTTGCAGACTTCCTATTTTTCATTTCTCTGGGAAACCAATCTACATTCTGTTTTAAAATTCCATACAACCAACAGCTCTGCGGGCACGACGGTCTCTTATCAAACCTGTTAGAAGTTGCTGTTTTGCTAGATGGTAATATGTCATCTTGAAAGTACGAAAAGCAGGACGCGACTTGGCACTCCCTCATTCATGCGCGCATTCACCCACGCAAGTACTTATGGCCACACCCCACAAACAGTGCTGTTTGTAGGTGTCGCCGTGATTACTTTCGTTTGTAAACGTGTGTGTGAATGACGGAGTGCCTAGTTGCGCCTAAATTTCAAGATGTTATCAACCTGTTATCAGCCAGTTATGCTGCTCATCTTTGCAGGTCATATGGACACCTCACGATATACTCTCTTTCTATGATTTAATACACGCCGTATAACGGATGACCCATGGCGCACTTTCAGCCACTACCAATCAGGATTGGGCTGGATCGCGATTGAGAGTGCGCTGTGTGACACCCGTGTAAGTTTATTTGGACCATGCGGACCTTCGGCGCAAAGGCGCGTGACTCTGATAGTAAATCACTTCTCGATATCACTGGGTTAGTAGAATGTAGTGAAAAGGTTCCGAATAGCGTAACGGCGGCCTGTAAAGAAATGTGATAAAAATGTCACAAGGAGAGCCCAGTTATTTCGTCAGCCATGAGTAACTGCTTCGCGTCATAGATGCAACAATTACTGAACGAAAATGTGACAATGTTAAAAGAAGCTACAGCTAACGCTGTCTTTCACAACCACTACAGTCAGTTTGTAGCGTAATTTTCGTTCGCATCTACCATCGATTCGCAGTTCGCTCGGGCACATTCCACGAGTGCCGCTGTCCGCCGGGCTACGTGGGCAACGGAGTGGGACCGAGCGGCTGTCTGCGCCAAGGCGAACCCGGAGTCGGCCCATCTCAGCCCCAGCCGGTCCCGGCGTTGCCCCCCGTTTTGGATCCGTGTGCGGCACAGCCCTGCAGGCACGGCTTCTGCCAGGTAACGCGTGCCCGCTCACTGAATGACGCAGCTCATGACGCCAGGTGTCGGCGCATTGAACCTACAGAATAATAGAGAGCTGAGCTAGTTGGCGGGTATTCATGTTAAAATGACCGGGCGTGCGAACACAGACACCACAAACGCCACGCGGTGAGCCTGCTGCTCGTAAAGAACACGATCGCACTGCACATGGCAAATGTCTAAGGCGGAATAAAGCCTTATGCGCTTTATGCCGTATGCGAAGTCAATTCGAAATAAAATTCGAAATTACTTCTAGAATTGAATATTCCCCTTGAGAGGAAGGTTTACTTCAGCGCCAACTCACACGCCGCGTATTTGAATACTTGTAAAAACACGCAAATTATCTTGCGAAAACGTCGTCGAAGTAATTTTTTATTCAGGGCTAGAAGTCTTTTTCGCAAGTGTTGTCAGAAACAGCAGTCTAAAATATAACTTTACAAATATGCAACTCTTCACCAGAAAAGCGATATTGAGTTTTTATAAAATGCACTCACTAGAGCATCTAAAGCATGCATTGAATTTACAACTTACGTGAGACTCACATGTTGTTTGCGAAGTTGTCTCGAAAGTTCTACTAAATATACGGGACACATTTTACAGAAGTGTACCACGAAACCATTTTACACGCTTTAGATATACGATTACAGAAAATGCACCGAATGGCGATGTAGTTTTTCACTTCCGAACTACGGCGTTATATACAAAAGTTTGATTAGCTAAAATGTTGCTATTATGGAAAATGTTGCTATTTCCAACAAAGTTCACGATAAAGTCGACGTCCTGTATGTAAAGTGTGCCTCCGACAGTTACCAGATGACGCATTAGGTGGGTGATTGTTCAGAGGTTAACATCAGCTGCTTCAACAAAATAATAGATAAATCAGCGAATATAAAATTTTAGGGAAATCTTGAACACAATTCAGCAGGGGACACAGCCTTACGATTAATACCCAATCACTAAGTGACATCACTCAATCGACTTGAGTAACGCTGTTCCGAATAAAAACAATTTCTTAATTGTCATGTATTCAGGCAGAAGCCGCCGAGCTAAAGCTACTTCGTAAGGCTTATTATGTGGTCTGTATACAGCATTGATGATTTGTTTGAAGCATGTTGGAGGACATATGTGTATACACTCTGCCCACCAGTGCTTAGTCACGCGTTGCCTTCTCGAATCTCGCATGCTTTCTTCACCGCTCGGAAAAATAAAAGCTGCGGAGATGATTATCGCGGAAAAATTGTTTATATATTCCTCAATAGGCCCGGCTGATTCTGTAGTCCAAATACTGCACTTGAATCAATGCTCCAAAACTGAAATATTATTGTTAATTAAAAATGAAGGCAACAGACTAAAAATGTTTCTAGTTGAAAAAGGAAAGTAATACATACTAAACTGGTAGCATTTCTGTAGCGCCTGTCTCTCTATTTTCAAATCTTGGCGCGAGTTAGTCGAAACAGTTAGACTGCCGTCTGTTGACCATTCAATTATTAAGTTCCATAATTGAAAGCCTTTATCGTGGTGCAGTGATATGCAGCTCTCTGTACAATCATGCGTCACGCTGACGCATGATTTCCCATTATTGTATACTTTCATCAAACCATCTCGCAGGGATCAAGAACCGGCCACTTGACCAGCTTCACACCCGAACTTGCTCCGTTTTCTGTTACTGGCAAGAAAATTGTATGAAATCGTAGCTCGACGCATAGTTCGGCAACTGCACAATATAGGAAACTAACAAGAACTGGCTCGTACAAACATCAAGACCTTCCTGGTGCTTTTTTAATAATCCTTCGTTAAATAATTACGTTGCTGCTCCCAAGGCCATAGTGAACGTGCATGAGCAGCGAATAGAACACGCTCACTTTATAGCCGGCTACGTCAGAGGTAAATTTTACTTTATTTCTCGGTACCGTTTCGTCATTATTTTATTTCCTCTTTATCCGCTCTTTTTTCCTTTGTTTTTACATGCCTTATTAGTTCCTAGAGTTTACTTTTGATGAACGGATAGCTGGCCCTTAGGTGGTCTACTGTTTAATCATTTATGAATGTCATTAGCACGTAATGCACTTGCTCGCAAGTAGGCTTTTTCAGCCTCTTTACTGATCGAATGTTGATCAACAGAAACACACAAGCGCACATAAATGCCCACACAATCTATGAGCAGAATTTAGCCGTGATTTTGAGCGCTGATGTATTAAAATAGTAATATATAACGACCGCTAACCGACAAACACACCATACTTCAGGTCCGTGGCAACGACTTCCTGTGCGTCTGCGAAACCGGCTACTCGGGTCGGCTGTGCGATAGCACGAGTGACGGATGTTCCAGCTCCCCATGCCTTAACAACGGCACGTGCAGCGGTGGACCTGCGGGTGGTTTCGTGTGCAGCTGTACTCCGGACTGGACCGGACCCACCTGCGACGAACCGAGGCTGAGTGAGTGTGTGGCACCGTGGCCAAGCAGCCACTCTCTGCGCAGCTTCTGATTTATTTTTTTAATGTTTTTTTTGCGGTAGCAGTTATACGGACTGTCCAGGCGCATTCTCGCCGTCATCGTCGCTGTCATCTTCCGTATAAAGTCTAAATTGATAACACTGCCCCGCGCGTTGTATGTTATATGTGAGAGTGAAAGCGTTCGAGGGCAGCCGACGATCGCGGCTCAAGTGGAGAGGTAACGCGCCCGCCGTCTTTTGTCGTTAGTGGTCCTTAAAAGAAAGAAAGAAAGGTAAGAAGATGGAGTGTGGAATGCGCGATAATTGTCTCTAAATTCAGGACACCTCAACCGAAACACTCGTGAGGGGAATGGTAATTAAAGGGACAGTGAGTGTGAAGAGAAGAGATTAGTTAAAAAAGAGAGAAGAAAAGAAAAGGCAGAAGAGGAACAAAAAAAACACGGTTGATCCCTCCGTCATAGGAATCGGAATAACACGAAAGTAAAGCGTGCCCTTACAGAAGTAACTGAATGCTTACTGTACATTGATATAAGAGAGTTTGCACAATGTATATTGATGTCTGGCAGCTAATGGCGCCGTTTAACGTATATGCACCCACTTTGATGACTGGTGGTACGTCTCCATCCCGACGACCAACGTCCATGTTAAATGATTAAGCAAACCCTTGTGGTAGCTGTAGTAGTTAACGGTGAAAGCGTAATCAGAGAACGAGGTGTGATAGCCAGAAGAGCGTCGCATATTGGACGCAGAACTTGGTCGCAATCCCGCGGCATGTTAAAATGTGATTGAACACCACGGCCGGACTAGAGGGAAACGCAAAGCGCGTCGTGCCGCCCCGGTAGCCCGGCCACGATTTTTCTCGGGGCGAGCGCGTGAGCATGGAACGCGCTGTTACAGCCAAGTGAGGCAGGCGTGCGTCGCAGAGCTATTTTTGGTTTGTATTAGCGTGATGCTGAGCGAGGCCGACGCTTTTACGACGCTTGGGCAAAGGTCGGCACCTCGCGGTGTGTTGAGGCATTGACAAAATTCAACTTTTATTGAAAACGCGCCGAATGGGACGGACGCGTAAACGCGTTGCAGGTGCTAGTCTCGGAGGCCACAGCAATGACAAATTACTTTACCTTACCACTCCCAGAGGTCAACACCACCCAGCCGACCGGGAGAGTGGTAGATATAAAAGGCGCGTTCGTAAAGCTTCCAGAGTCTGTGACCGTGGCGCAGTGCCATTCTTTCGTCGGCACTCAAGCGCGTCGGACGCAGGAATCATGTGCTCCGATGGAGCGGCGTTTGCGGCACAGACTAGCCGCGGAAACAGGATGAACGAAGATGAAGACGCAGGGTACCAGATTATTTTGCCCCCACTGCCAAAGGGACGCGTCGCGCAAAACACTGTGTTTTTACACGGTGATGTGCGTGGTAGGCCATATCGAGTGGAAGATTTCCGAGACGCGCTTGGCCCTACAGGACTGCTGCCAGAGATGTTAGCCCTGGGGGCCTACCAGATAAACCATGTCTGGGCTGTCACCATGTGCAACGCAGACGCTACGAAACGCTTGCTGGATGTGAAGGAGCTGAGGGTTAAGGGGCGACGCTGCATCATCGTGGACCCCCAAGATCAGCAGGTGCGGCTGCGTCTTCATTGGTTGCTCTATGGCGTCGCCGATGAAGACGTACGTACGGCGTTGGCGGCCTTTGGGAAGGTCGTTCAAGTAACACGGGAGCGTTGGCGAGTCCAAGGAGTCAGCGACAAGGGGTCGACCACTCGGTCCGTGCTGCTCAAGCTCAAGAGCGGCGTGAAGGTTGAAGATCTCCCGCATCAAATTAGGGTAGCTGGTGAACTAGCTCTCGTAGTTGCACCTGGTCGGCCAATGCAGTGTTTGCGCTGCCAAGGTACCGGACATGTCAGAAGGGAATGCAAGGTACCCCGCTGCTCGCGCTGTCGTCGGTTTGGCCACGGTGAAGATGAGTGCATGCGCACGTACGCATCGGCCATTGGGTCCGCCGAAGGTGAAGACACAGCACAACTGGTGATGGACGCGACAGAGGCTGAGGATGCTGCGAAAGGGGCTGGTGACCTAGCAACCTCAGATACGTCAGGATGTACCGCCGCATCGATTGGCGGAGATGGGCCAACGGCGCAAGCCGAGAAGGAGCCTGAAGCGGTGGTATACGAGCTAGCCTGCCAAACAAAGGACGGCTGCACAGGTACCCCAACGGAGGCACCTAATCCGATGGAATCGTCCGAACCCCTTCCAGTGAAGAACGAGAGCGCCAATGTCGGAGCCCCTGGCAAGAGACCCCACGAACAGTCTGCGGGTGGGAGCGAGGCGTCGAGTGGAAAGCATGTGGATGGGCCTCCTACGAAGGCGTCTTCATTCAGACGCAGCAGCATAAGACTGCGTCCCAACCAGACTGTGGAGAAACACAAGACGCCACCACCCTCCAGTGGCACGGGTCCACCTGGAGGCTCCGGAGACGTCTAGCTGCGTGCTAGACGGTGAAGGTAAGCATCATGCTCCGGGTTAACTTCTTCACTAGGTAGCCATGGCTTTTATACCGACTCTAAGATTGGCAACACTAAATGTTAGAGGTCTGGCTGCCAAGCGGAAGCAGAGCCAAGTGTATAGGCTACTGGTGGATCACGATCTGGATGTACTAGCTGTACAAGAAACAAAAGTAGACGGTGACGAGGAGACCCGGGGCATGATGCTAAGGTTTACGGCACGTTACTACGCCATTGTAAGCCATGCCATAGGAACGTCTGCAGGCTGTGTCTTGTTCATTAAGAAGTTACCGGGTCTTGCTGTGCAAAACACCTTCTCATGCCCGTCTGGTAGATTAGTTTTTTGTGATTTTGTTTTAAATGAATACCAGTGGCGTATTGTGTGTATTTATGCATCGACCTCTTGTGAGGAACGTACGCTATTTTTTTCCAAGTTAAAAGATCACTTAAGTTTGGATAGGAAGCTTGTATTACTTGGTGATTTTAACTGCGTCCTTAATGCGCGAGACCGATCAAACGGACGCGTTATGAGTGACAAGAGTAGCAGGGTGCTAGCCGATATAATTACAGAATATGATTTAGAAGATGTGGGTGGCTGTATGGAGGGGACGCGAGAAGTGCGTTTCACACATTTTCAGGGTCATAGCCACGCTCGCCTAGACCGCATTTACGCGTCTCTTGAAATAATCACGCACTGTAAGACCTATGCTGTCTATCCCGTTTCCTTCAGTGATCATTGTTTAGTTAAATGTGATATGGGAGAAAAAAAAAAGGTGGGAGTTTTTCGTGGGATCTGTGGAAGATGAATTCCAATTTATTATCCGACGAATGTTTTTTGGATCAGGTACTGAACTGCATCAAAGACATCAAAATCAATGATGACGTTAAACTTGCAGGACAATGGGAAGAGTTCAAGCAGCGTATAAAAATAAAGGCCATCGATCGTTCTTGCGCATTGAGTTATGAAAAGAAAAAGAAAGAAAAAGAACTGAGAACTACCTTGGAAAGGTTAATAGACTTGGAGTGTAAAGAGCCGGGAGCGTTTCAAAGTGACATACGCAATATTAAGCAGAAACTTGAATTGCATGACGAGGAACGCTATCGCGGTGCACTCGTTCGCGCTAGGGCTGAGGCTTTAGCTGTTGGAGAGACGCCCACCAAAAGAGCGTTAGGATTGGAAAAAACGAACGCTCGAAGGAATCACATTGAAAAAATAGAGGCGGATGGTCACGAAGCAACCGATAACAACAGCATTTTACATATCTTTTCAAGGCACTTCGAAAACCTTTTTGCACGTCGACATGTAGAGTTGGAAAGATTTAAAGCAGAATATTTGGGACGCATGCCTCAAGTGAGTGAAGAAGCGAAAATTGCATTGGAGCTACCTGTATCTGTTTCTGAAGTTGAAAGGGCGATTGATAAGTTAAATCCAGGCAAGTCCCCGGGGCCAGATGGCCTTTGTGCAGCGTGGTACAAGTGTTTTAAAAACGATTTGTCCCCCATACTAGCAGCGGTTTTTAACGAGGCATATGAGGAAAAAAGATTGCCGCCGTCGTTTGGTGAATCACACACTGTACTGATTCCAAAAACGGATGAAGTCGGAAAACTTAGGCAAGTCACGGCGTACAGACCAATCGCACTGACGAATGTAGACTACAAGATTTTAATGAAAATTTTGGCGGCTAGACTTCAGTCAGTAATAAAAGATATTGTGGGTCCACACCAAACGTGCGGAATCAAAGGTCGTTCCATAGTAACAAATGTTCATAGAATGCGGTCAGTTCTGGAGTGTGTTGACATGATTCAAGCTCGTGTAGCCGTACTTCAGTTGGATCTGGAGAAGGCGTTTGATTGTGTCGCCCATGTTATTTTGTTTGCAGTATTGGAGCACATTAATGTTGGTAAAATAATTGCTGACGGCGTTGCACTGGCATATCGGAATGGTAGTACAAGACTAATAATAAACAAGACACTGGGACCCCCCATTAAAATTGAGCGTTCCGTTCGTCAAGGCTGCCCTGTCAGTCCACTGTTGTTTAGAATCTACATCGAAACATTATGTCTGTCAATACTCCAGAACAATGTTGTTAGTGGGTTTCAATTACAATCCTCAGAGGTCAAACTACTCGCGTATGCTGATGATGTTGCGATATGTAGTACTTCTTATGAAGGCATCGAAGAATCACTAAAAGTTTCTAAATCTTTCGCTGATATTACAGGAAGTCACATAAACTGGGGAAAGTGCCTGGGGTTTTGGCATGGTGCGTGGCCTTCAACCCCTGATTTTTTTGCTAACATTAAGTGGACCAAAACGCCAGTAAAATATCTCGGAGTTCCGCTGGAGTTATACAAAAGTACTGATGACTATTGGAAGCAGCAAACAAAAGAAATAAGTGAGAAAGCGAGTAGGTGGAGGACAAATTATCTGTCTATGTTTGCTAGGGCTACCGTATGCAATTGGTTTTTTGTGTCTAAGCTATGGTACGTGATGCAAGTGATGTACTGTTCAAGGGTAAACGTGCAGAAAATGCATAGGGTGTTTGCGACATTTGTGTGGGGGTCCAACTGGGAAAGGTGTAGTCGTACAAATTTGTTTAGAAGGGTAAAGAGTGGAGGCCTTGGACTGGCACATTTGTTCATAAAACAATTGGTAAATAGGTTTTTCTTTTTCCGTGAGGCAAGCGACCCCTTCCTGTTAACAGTGTGCCAAATAAGACTTGGTCGACTGTTGCCCGAGTTTGTTGTCAGCACTCAAACGATGAAAGGTGCAGTACAAGGCTATATGAAGGAAGTTGTGGCAAGTGTGCGTTTTTTGAGCGTCCGCTTTTCAACCGAGTACCTTTTTTCTGTTGGAAAGAAAAAGCTTTATAAGGATGTACGTGACCTTGTGTTGCCCATCCCAATGTACAGAGCGCTATATGCTGCTGGCAAGGGTCAGAATGTACTTAAGCGAGTTAAAAAAATGGAAGCACCTCCAAATGCAAAATCTTTCTTCTTTAAATTGCACACAGGAACATTACCGGTAAAAACCTTTTTAGAGGAGCGAGGTTTCTATATGCCATGGGGCTCCGATTGCTTAATATGTAACCAACCTGAAACAATTGACCACGTCTTTCTGCACTGTTGGGAGGGGGTGTACTTTTGGGACGTGTTGCAGAGGACAATAAAAAAAGAATTTCCGTTAGACCCTCATGGAATTCGGTATTTAGCAATAGACAATGAGGACGGGCTACCTTTTGACTTCATCATGATGACTGGCTTGCACAGTATATGGCGCTCACGAATGGCTGGATTTTACTGTGACCCGGATAGAAGACCAGCAAGACAGTATTTTCAAGAAAGTATGGCCCGGTTTCTTGAGGTAGAAAAAACAAAAGAATGTGTTCCTTCATGGCTGGCTAGGGTAGAGCCCCTGCTTACTATGAAGGAATTTTAAATCACAATGTTGGTTATCCAGTGGTTGACGGTATGTGTGTCTACATGTTGGTGGTGTCATGTAACATAATTCTGTTGTCCCCGTTTGTGTGATGTACAACCGGAAATAAAGAAAAAAAAAAAGACCGTGGCGCAGTGGATAGCGTGCCCGGCATCTGTTGTTGCGGACCGAGCGGTCGTGGGTTCGATGCCCGTTGGCGGTACCTTTTTTCTTTGCCATCTGGTTGTGTATATTTTTTCGACGTCATTTCCGTGACGGAAATGCGTCACTGAAGTCTTGGTGGACCCCGGCATAAAACACTTTCGTGTTAAAAAGTAGTAGTAGTGAGGGGGGGGGGGGGAGTGCTGCATCGCTCAGGCAGAAACTACGTATTTTTCTTCAAAACAGCACAGCAGGACGAAGAAAGAAACACGGGCGCCGGAACTACGTACTTTAACCTACCAGGCACAGAAGCAACAGGTATCAGCTGATACCTTTGTACGTGTTGTGTCCTCACTGCTCAGTGTGCGTTGAAGCGAAAGGCAGAACGAAGGTGATTTCGCTCGCTGCAGCGGCCGTGTTTCCTTGCGCCAGCGTTTTGTGGAGTAAGAGATTTTTGTTGGGCGAGTTGGTGAACGTTCATAATTGCTTTTAAGGCGCGAGAGAACGCAATCACAATAACATTTGTTCACCTTGTGTGGAGTTATGCCAGATCGGATGCTAACAGAGTTAGCTGTTAGCCTTACTTCATGTAACGTTGTACTTTGCTGCTATCGCATTCATTGCTTCGCCGTTGCGGCGAAACTATGACATTTTAAAATATTTATTACGCTCAAAAAGTCAAAATGTTGTGGCATGCGGGGAGACAGGTGAGCAGTTTCTGTTATTTTCTCTTTTGACATCTTTTGAAATCCTCTGCTATTTTGCCGATTGTGACTGCTGTGACTTTGCTGATTGCAAATATGTAAGAAAATAGGTGTTAAAAGGCAGACCGAAAGGTTGGCGAAACTTCACAAAGCCTTGTGTAAGGGCTTCCTAGAATGTGTCGCATTAAAACGTAGTTTATCCAGCGTCGATCTTGAGATACATCGCTGATAAGTAACATTTGTTCTGCTATCCCGTGTTGCTTTCCTAACAAATACTTGCTTGTAAGAATCGCATACCTTTTTTTTTGGCTAAGCACTGCCTCCAGTTCTGTTCTGTTGCCTTGAAGTACACAAAACATTACGGGCGATTTGCTATCGTAGCATTCTAATATAGCAGTGCATCTGTGAGATATTACTGCTGAGATTTTGCCGCTTTTATATCTGTACGCAGGCTGTGATGACACTCTGTACGGCATCAACGGAACTCTTCGCTACCCTGAAAACGGCGGCCAGTACACTCACAAGCGTGATTGCAGGTGGATCATCCAGACAAAGAATGAAATGGTACAGTACCTGTGTAACTCACTCACTTGTGGCTTGTTTCTATCTATCTATCTATCTATCTATCTATCTATCTATCTATCTATCTATCTATCTATCTATCTATCTATCTATCTATCTATCTATCTATCTATCTATCTATCTATCTATCTATCTATCTATCTATCTATCTATCTATCTATCTATCTATCTATCTATCTATCTATCTATCTATCTATCTATCTATCTATCTATCTATCTATCTATCTATCTATCTATCTATCTATCTATCTATCTATCTATCTATCTATCTATCTATCTATCTATCTATCTATCTATCTATCTATCTATCTATCTATCTATCTATCTATCTATCTATCTATCTATCTAATCTATCTATCTATCTATCTATCTATCTATCTATCTATCTATCTATCTATCTATCTATCTATCTATCTAGTCACCTACGTGTTGGCGCTCTCGTGGTCGTCTCCTTAACTTGGCATATACCAAAATTGGCATAGGAGGACGTGAGTGTATGACGAACACGATTCGCAGGTCATCGCATGAAGAAAAGAACGGTACTTCCTTTGTTGCCTACGTCATGAAATTCTTTTCCCCAGTCACATGTGGCACATACCCGCATACCACGGCCTGTGGCATTCGTGTATGCGCTACAGGTGATTCACAGTCTACATAAACCCAAAATTTGGAAATCCTAACGCGACAGCGTGAAGGAGCCCGTGCCGCAGAAAACGTGGTGTCGGCGGTAGCCCAGGTCTTCTGCACGGCAGTCAAGTATTCTACCCCAGAGACACGCAGCTGTTTCAGCTGCTTGTGAAAAAGACCCTATACAAGCGTCATGTCAGGACAACGCCAACTGCGGTTGCAGTGTTGGCTATCCGCTATGATATCAATGTAATAAACATTACATATGCACACCTATGACTCCGCAAGCTATTTTCAAGAGTTGCGCGAATACGCCTACGACAGCTACTTCTCATATGCACATTACCTCACCGTAGCGTACACTCCCTGGCTCTAAAACTGACGCCCTTGCTCTAACGTTGGTGCCGACGTTATTGGGTGTAACCCGCGTGCCTGCTGAGCCAATGATATGCCCGAAACTGGCTTTGGGATGTTAAACCCCAGATATTATTGATATGCTCAAAACATCTCAATGTGCACAAATACGTCAATTCACTTCGTCACCTGATCTTTTTTTTTGACGGCATGTTTGGCTCTGTAAGACATGTTGCACGTGTCTCTGTAATTGCAAAGCATAACTTTGCTCAGACTGTCAACTTTTATGAAAACAATAACAATTGAATTTACTGATGTGTGTTTCCACTTGCTGGTTATGTTTTATTGCACCTAAGTTACGTCCTATAGCATTCAAGCATGCGCTAACTTTCACAGTTGTCTTGACTGATTACGCCCAACCTGTTTCGCAATCGCAACGCCATATTTGGCAGGTGCTGAACCTGACCTTCACCACGTTCCACCTGGAGGAGGGTCACGAGTGCGCGTTCGACTACCTGGAGATCCACGACGGCCCCACGTCCGCCCGCCGCACCATTGGCCGCTACTGCGGCACTCAGCTGAGCGGCAGCAGCATTGTATCGAGCCAGTCGGACCTGTACTTGCACTTCCACTCGGACAGCTCGGTCGGCGCCGATGGGTTCGTCATCGAGTGGACCAGCATCGAGCCTCGTGCGTAGTTGCTGCCTTTGCTTTCACCACTCACTCACTCACTCACTCACTCACTCACTCACTCACTCACTCACTCACTCACTCACTCACTCACTCACTCACTCACTCAATCAATCAATCAATCAATCAATCAATCAATCAATCAATCAATCAATCAATCTTTACCGATGATACAAGAAGGAAATACGAAACAGGCAAATGAGCAGAGTTCCAAGGTTGCAAAGCGCTGGCGTAACCACAGTTAGAAAATATAACATGACAAATATGTAGTGAAATACTGATTCAAGATGTTAACGGTAATAAACAAAGTTAACTTTAAAAGCGTGCGAACTTGAGCTTGGTGGTGCATATTCATAGTACAAAACAGTGCGATACAACGAAGACAAGAAAGACCAAACAGGACTAGCGCTGACTACCAAGAACTGCGTTTATTTTATTGTGATAGCAATTATATGGACAGTCTCGGCCGATTTTTGCCGTCGCCGCTGTCGTGCACCGTATATGAATGTCTATATATATATATATATATATATATATATATATATATATATATATATATATATATATATATATATATATATATATGTGTGTGTGTGTGTGTGTGTGTGTGTGTGTGTGTGTGTGTGTGTGTGTGTGTGTGTGTGTGTGTGTGTGTGTGTGTGTGTGTGTGTGTGTGTGTGTGTGTGTGTAACGTATGAACAAGGCGATGGTAGGAGAAGCCGACGAAGAAGAAGTGCGCGAGCATTAGAATAAATGCATGGCATCTGAACCACGACACGTCTCTGTTTTGTAACGTCACACAAGTCGACAGGATCGACCTCATCAACCTGCCATGGCTAAGCCGAAGCGCCCGCTTAACATGCCGAAGTGCAAGGGAACACCAGAAGACGTCTCCGTCGACAAGTGGCTTCTTCTTTTCGACACGAAGGTGGTCGAGGCATCGTGGACACACAGCGATCGGGTCAGTCACTTCAGCGAATACATCGAAGGGGAAGCGTTCAAGTGGTACCTGACAGAGATTTTCGGCAAAGGCGAGACATGGGACGATATAAAGAGGGGCATGCAAAACCGCTTTGCTACGACCGACGGAGATGCCTTCAGTCTCTTCATTCACTACCGGCTGAAAGGAGGGCAGACCATCAAGGACTACTACGACGAGAAAAAATGACTGGGCCGGCGTTAAAGAGTGCCACATCATTTCTGGACTGACTGACGGTGTTCCTCCTGATGTGGAACTAGCGCGTACTCGTCTATGTAAGGACGTACTCGTCTATGTATTGACTACCGCAAGCTCAACGCCATAACAGTACCCGACTATCAAGCAATTACACGTATAGATGATATTCTTGACCACTTGGGGAAGGCGGAGTTTTTCACTACGTTGGATGTAACGTCCGGATACTGGCATGTCCGAATGCATCCCGACGACGTTCAGAAAACTGCGTTTGTCACGGCTAATGGTCATTATGAGTGGTTGGTAATGCCGTTCGGGTTAAAGAACGCTCCGGCTACATTTGAAAGAGCCATGAAATCAGTAATAGGCAAACATCAGCTCACTAATGTTAACAACTACTTTGACGATGTGGTCGTACACTCGGAGACATTTGACGATCATATACGCCACCTCGAGGCCTTATTGAAAGCTCCTAAAGCCGAGAACGTAAAACTAAAACTAAGAAAGTGCCAGTTTGCAAGATCCAGCATTGAATATTTGGGCCACAAAATTTCACAAGGAATACTGACACCTAAGCAAAGTAACGTGGCTGCAATACTAAGATTTCCGACACCTAAACGAGAGAAAGATCTCCAGCGTTTCCTGGGCACTGTAAACACTTACAGACAGTACATCCCTCATTTCAGCGATATCGCTCTTGCCCTCACGAAACTACTCTGCAAAGGCAGCAAGTGGTCGTGGACAGAAGCATGCGAGCAAGCCTTTCGGGAACTGAAGGAGCGAATGACTGAAGAACCGGTGCTTCGCATATACGATCCTTCTAGACCATGTACTGTGTACTGTGACGCGTCTGCCGAATGCATTGGTGCAGTGCTGAAGCAGCCTGACGACAAAGGCAAGGAACATCCGATTGCCTATTATTCCCGCAAACTACCTAAGCATGAGATGAATTATGCTATTACAGAGAGAGAATGCCTTGCCATTATAGATGTCATTGATAAATGGCATTGCCACCTTCACGGAAAGCCGTTCACTGTCGTAACGGATCACTCTGCACTACAGTGGTTGAAGAATGTTAAGAATCCTCAATGTCGTCTCTTCCGGTGGTCGTTAAAACTGTCCATGTATGAAGTCAACATCAAACATCAAAAAGGCGTAAGCAACGAAGAAGCGGATACACTCTCCAGAGCCCCCATAGTTCAACTTCTGTCACACGACGAACTTCAACGATGCACCAATGAGCACCCAAGAGGACCGTATTCATTGGAAAACAACATAATCATCGTCAAAAGAAAAGGACTAAGGAAGATATATGTGCCACAAGAACTGCGCCCTACCATTCTTAAGAATGCACATCAACATTTATGGCATGTCGGAGTGAAGAAGACACTGTCACTCCTGTCTCCGCAATACTATTGGCCGGATATGGTAACCGATGTTGCCACCTATATTCGGCATTGCGATACATGCCAGAGATGCGAGAAGACGAGAACAAAGAAGCATGGGACACTTGAATCACTGCCTCCAGCTGAAGAGCCCTTTGACCTTTTCGCAACGAACACCATTGGAGGATTTTCTGGATACGGCTCATCAAAAAGGTTTATCCATTTGGTTATTGATCATTCTACTCGCTACGTATGGGCGTTTGCTTATAAAAGTGAAAACAGTGACGCCTACATCTCATGCCTGAAAAGCATTTTTGCTGCGGGAAAACCAAGGAAGTTCCTTTCAGATCGTGGAAACGGATTCACTGCAAGAAAATTTAAGCAGTTCCTAAAGCACAACCGAATACATGAACTCTTCACTTCATCTCATCATCCGCAATACAATGGTATGAACGAGCGGACAAACTATACCATTGTAACCAGACTTAAATGTAAGATCAATGACGAGCCACTGAAGTGTTGGACAAAATTGCTCTCGGAGATAATAGACAAGTACAACAGAACGCCCCACGAAGTTACCGGCTACGCACCTTCATTCCTGATGTATGGAATTCCGTCGTATCCAACTATTCTGGAACAACGAGAAGAAACTGTTGAAGAAACGCGGAATGCTGCGGTTAACAATTCTATCACCTACCACAATAAGAACAAAGTCATCTATGATAGGCAATTTCTCCCGATTGAGTTCCAAGTCGGTGACTTTGTCCTTTACGAGACACCATGGCATCCCAACAACGGCAAACTGAGTTCCATCATGGAAGGTCCTTACAAGATTCTACGCAAAGTCTCACCAGTGAACTGTGAGATCAACCGCTCTGTGTTTCCTTTAGGTGGAAACTCTGATATTGTTCATGGTAGCAAACTGCGGCGTTATTTTGTGCCTTCTGAACTGAGACTTTCTCGGGGGGAGGGGGAAAAGTGTAACGTATGAACAAGGCGATCGTAGAAGAAGGCGACGAAGAAGTGCGCGTGCATTGGAATAAATGCATGACATCTGAACCACGACGCGTCTCTGTTTTGTAACGTCACACACGTATATATATATACATATATATATATATATATATATATATATATATATATATATATATATATATATATATATATATATATATATGTATATATATATATATGTATATATATATATATATATATATATATATATATATATATATATATATATATATATATATATATATATATATATATAAACCACAAAGAAAAATAATTCAGAAAGAATTTCCGACGCGCAGAAACGAACGGGCGATCTCTCGCTTTGAAGCGTGCGGCGTTGGACGGTTAGGCCACCAACAGCACCGTCTTACAGCCCGCTAACGGCGAGCTATTTATATACACCATTTACTTCAGCATGCTTTCTTAATCACCACATAGATGGCGTGATGTGCGCGCGTGGCGCGCTTTAAAGATCGTCGCCCCGCTCCTGCGAACGCCGTTGCTCTTCGCCTTACAGGGCGTGGTCGAATTCGTGCGCTTATCTCGAGGAAAGAAGGGGGCGGCCGGGGGGGGGTGGAGCGGGGGGTTGTATGTCTTGTGCTTTCCCCGCGATGTCCGCGCTGAAGTCACAGAGCGTACGGAGGTCACTTCGCTGCTGCAGCGGCCGCGTTTGCGAAAGGAGCGCGCTGTTCAAACAGAAATAAGTAACAACTGTGACAGTTAGTTCGCGCTCGTCCTGTGTGTACCTGTTCGTTCGTTTCGTGCGTCCTGCTTTACGTTTGAGCAGTGCGCTTCAAGTGTCGAGCTGTGACGCATGATAGTTCGCGCTCGTCCTGTGTCCGTTCTTTTCGTGCGTCCTTTGGGCTCGAGCGACGCGCTGGCAATTTCGAGCTGCTTTCTGTTCTTGGCGTTATATTCCAATTTATTGCTATCACATTCATTGCTTCGCCTTTGCGGCGAAACTGTCACTTTTTTGCTGTACAAATATATAAACGCAGTTGTTGGTAGTCAGCGGTGGTCCTGTTTGGTCTTTCTTGTCTTAGTGTATCGCGCTGTTTTATACTGGGAAAGTTGACTTCGTGTAATGCTGTTTCTTTATTTAAGCTAAGTCAGGTTTTTAGTTGCAGTTGACTGCTCTGGTCGGTGTAGGTTACCCTAGAATCTGCTCTTTTTCGGCTCAGCCTTTTCCGGTCACCCCCAGTCTACCTTCTGCCATTTCAGGGGCAACTGTGGCGGTTTGGGCGTGTTGGTATGACATGACCAATAAATTCTAAGCGCACGAACAGACGAGGACAAAGAACACGTATGGCACACAGGCGCTAACACGTCGCTAACACACAGGCGCCAACACGTATAACACATAGCGCCTGCGTTTCATACATGTTCTTTGTCCTCGTCTGTTTGTGCGCTTATAATTTATCGGCCAGGGGCAACGACTCGCCTCTCGATTTACTGTTTGAATCACCCGCCTTACGTAAGCTTCATCACGTGACCCCTCATTCCTGTCCGCTAAATTTAGCGGAAGCAGCATCATCGTCGAATCGAAAGAACAGAGACGCTCGCATCCTCGCAAGGCAGGTGCCGCTGGCAAGCGCCTCCATGGGCTAACGTTCACCAGATCAAAAACAGTCTGAGATATAAAGGACGTGGAGGTTAAGAAAGGACTCCAGTTCTGTATAACCTAGTTTGAGACATCGCTGTCTGGTCGCTTTGCTCTCGCTCTCATGAGGACGAGACATAAGCGGTCTGCGCGGTCTCCCGCCGCTACAACATCGTCAAATATTTCAGGAGTCGACTTGAGTTAACAAATTGAGCGGAACGCATCAGTTATACAGTCAACAAACCATCTTAGGCCTTCGCCTAACTGCATAAAGAGTATTAGAGAAGTGAGTTGGGCTAGTTGGTGCGTATTAACTGTGGACATATCTACTAGCGCGAAAAACACAAAGGACGAGATAAAGACGGCAGACAGGACACAGCGCTAAACTTCAACTGATCTTTTACTTCCACAAGGCACAAGAAATCACAAGCTGCGCAGGAGGCTGCGCCACACGGAAGAAAACAGCCAAAAACGCCCCCATGAACGTCACTACATTTTTTTTCCTTTCACATGCCCTAAGTTGATGAATCGTGTGATAACTAATCCAACGGTTCTATGCGCAGATTACGGTCCAAGTATGCGCACTCCGTGTTGCTGAGGGCCAGCGATGGTGCGCTTACACACCGATCACCCGCTTTTTTTATGCAGAAGGCCTCGTAGATCTCTCTGCCTGATTGCCCTCGCAACCGCCTGAGCACACGAGCGCAGTGAAACTGTGCTTTGCACGCGCACCTTCGGCCATGGTCAGCAAGATGGCCAGCTGCAGCTACGGCACTGACGCATGCCCGGTGCTCCCTCAGACGGTCGTTTAAACAACGGCCCGTTGGGCCGATGTAGCACTTTCCGCACGACAGTGGAATCATATATACCACTGCGACTGAGCATTCCACGAAGCGCGTGACATGCTTTTTCCCACAGGCTCGAGCACCCTCCGTAGCATTCACCATACGGCACATCCCAGAAAGTTTTCTCGGTGCAGTGAAAACAACTGAGACGCCGCATTTCAGTGCTGCCTTTTTGAGGCGGTGCGACACCCTGTGCATGTACGGCACCGGTACAGGGCGCACCTGCCGTGCTGCTCACTAAGCCCAGTGGTGGGTCGTGCCTGCTTAACCTCTGAAATGAGGCTTTCCGCTACCGACACTATGGTGCCGTCAGGGAAACCGGCGCTTCTCAGCCTATTGACTTGGTGCATTACACTGCTTGCCACCTGGTGCTCACAGGATTTGTGCAAGGCGGCTCGAAGGCTATTCACGGCTATTTCCCTTTTGACAGTTTTAGAGTGGGCCGAATTATAGTTGAGGATTGGTTTCTTACTTCGCGGGCAATATGCCCAGCAGAGTGTACGTTCCGTAAAGCTGATGCGGAGATCAAGAAATTGTAAGCACCCATCGACTGGCTTCTCATGTGTAAACCTTAGCCCACCACAAGAACATGTTTTAAACGCTTCGAGCACATCATCCACGACTGCATCCTTAGCGTCCATTTCAAGGCCTGTCATTAAAATTAGGAAATCATCGACATATCTAAAAATCTTTGCGACAAAAGTTTTGTCAACACATGCGTTCACTCTCCTGTCAAAATCGGATAAAAACAAACCACTTAAAACTGGTGCTATGCGTGAGCCTATACATATACCATCCCTCTGCACAAAGACACCACCGTTAAAATCAACAACTGTAGAAGAGAGGTAAAATCTAAGCATTTCCAGAAAATTGTCGATAGATATTCCCGAAAAGTTCTGAAAGGCAACAGGGCCAAATTCCTCTATGCGGTATATATATATATATATATATATATATATATATATATATATATATATATATATATATATATATTGTCACGTGGTCGTGACGTCGACGAAGACAGCAGTCAGCGTTTGCAGGATGAAACTTTATTTGGCCGAACTTGTGGCCGGAAAATGAGAACTCGAACTACAGCAATACACGCTGTACAAAGATAGCGGCGAACAGGGCGTCGTCCGTCGATCAACTGACAAGCGGTGAAGCGCGTCGGCATTTAAACATGTGCCGTCGAATATTCCAGCGTTATCGCTGGCTGTCCTGCAAATTCTAGAATAAGCTCGAGTGTGCGCGTCTTGCGCGCAATCTTAGCAAAACGATCTACAATGATCGCGAAGGTTCTCGAACAATGAGGCGCGGTTCGCGCTGAGCGTTGCCGACAGTCTTTGTGGCCGAAAACCGAATACAGCAAAAGTGATAAAGAAACGCACGTGGCAATGCCCCCCTCTGAAAAACCATCGTCCCGATGCTTTAAACAGAACAGGCCAATGCATGCAACAATAAATAACAAGAATAAAGCAACAAAGTAATATAAACAATAAGCACAAGAAAGAAAGCACAATAATAAAGCAAAATGACAGTCCTCAGATTCGCTAACGTGCGTAATATGGTTTGAGGCGCACGACATGGACGACTTCAGGTCGTGCACGGCGCCGCTGAGAGTTCGTAATGCCCTCAGGAACAACCTCGTAGTCGAGTGCGCCGAGGCGTCGAAGTACCCTGTACGGTCCGAAGTATCGTCGAAGAAGCTTCTCACTGAATCCCCGTCGGCGTATTGGCGTCCATACCCATACACGGTCACCAGGTTGGTATTCCATGTGGCGTCGTCGAAGGTTGTAGCGGCGGCTGTCAGTCGTCTGCTGGTTCTTGATCCGTAGGCGGGCGAGCTGTCGTGCTTCTTTGGCACGCTGTAAGTAAGCGGCGGCGTCGAGATTGTCTTCGTCGGTGACGTTGGGTAGCATGGCGTCGAGCGTCGTCGCCGGGCTTCTTCCGTAGACCAACTTGTACGGCGTCATCTGCGTCGTTTCTTGGACGGCCGTGTTGTAAGCGAAGGTCACGTACGGAAGGACGGCGTCCCACGTCTTGTGCTCAACGTCGACGTACATGGCCAGCATGTCGGCGATGGTCTTATTTAGACGCTCTGTGAGGCCATTGGTCTGTGGGTGGTAGGCGGTGGTGCGGCGGTGGCTCGTCTCGCTGTATTTGAAGATCGCCTGAGTTAGGTCCGCAGTAAAGGCGGTACCTCTGTCTGTTATGAGGACCTCTGGGGCGCCATGACGCAAGACGATGTGCTCCACGAAGAACTTGGCTATCTCGGCGGCACTGCCTTTGGGCAAGGCCTTTGTCTCGGCGTAACGGGTGAGGTAGTCAGTTGCTACGACGATCCACTTGTTACCGGAAGTCGACGTCGGGAACGGCCCCAGTAGGTCCATCCCGATTTGCTGGAACGGCCGGTGAGGTGGTTCGATTGGCTGCAGAAGTCCCGCTGGCCTAGTCGGCGGTGTCTTCCGTCGCTGGCAATCTCGGCAAGTCTTAACGTAGTGGGCGACGTAGTGGGCAGGAAGGCGTGGCCAGTAGTATTTTTCCTGTATCCTCGCGAGCGTGCGGGAAAAGCCGAGGTGGCCAGCCGTCGGGTCGTCGTGCAGGGCCTGCAGAACCTCTGGTCGCAGTGCCGAAGGAACAACGATGAGGTAGTCGGCCCGGGCCGGAGAGAAGTTCTTCTTTACGAGGACGTCGTTTTTCAAGAGAAATGACGCCAATCCCCGCCTGAATACTTTTGGAACAACGGCGGTCCTGCCCTTGAGGTATTCCACAAGGCCCCTGAGTTCCGGGTCGGCTTGCTGTCGTTCAGCGAAGTCGTCGGCACTTATGGTTCCCAAGAAGCAGTCATCATCGTGGTCGTCCTGCGGCGGTGCGTCGACGGGGGCACGAGACAAGCAGTCGGCGTCGGAGTGTTTTCTTCCGGACTCGTAAACGACGGTAATGTCGAATTCTTGAAGTCTTAGGCTCCACCGCGCGAGGCGACCTGAAGGGTCCTTCAAGTTGGCTAGCCAACACAAGGCGTGGTGGTCGCTCACAACTTTGAAGGGTCGGCCGTAGATGTAGGGGCGAAACTTCGATGTAGCCCAGATGATGGCCAGGCACTCCTTTTCTGTTGTGGAATAGTTGATTTCTGCCTTTGATAGCGACCGGCTAGCATAACTGATGACCCTTTCCAATCCGTCGGTCTTCTGCACAAGGACGGCGCCGAGTCCTACGCTGCTTGCGTCGGTGTGGATTTCCGTATCGGCGTGCTCGTCGAAATGCGCAAGTATCGGAGGCGTCTGCAGGCGTCGTTTCAATTCTTGAAATGCCTGAACTTGCGACGTTTCCCACCTGAATTCGACGTCGGCCTTCGTGAGTTGCGTCAGTGGCTCGGCGATCCGTGAAAATTCCTTGACGAAACGTCTGTAATAGGCGCACAAGCCGAGAAAACGGCGTACGGCCTTCTTGTCGGTGGGCGTCGGGAAGTCTGCGATGGCAGCTGTTTTCCGCGGGTCCGGGCGAACACCATCCTTGCTGATCACATGACCCAAGAACAAGAGCTCCTCGTACGCGAAGCGGCACTCTTCAGGCTTCAAAGTGAGTCCGGAGGTCTTGATTGCTTGAAGTACAGCTTCAAGGCGCCGAAGGTGTTCGTCGAAGTTTGAGGAAAACACAACGACGTCGTCCAAGTACACGAGACATGTCTGCCACTTCAAGCCGGCCAGTACTGTATCCATAACCCGCTGAAAAGTCGCAGGTGCCGAGCAAAGACCAAAAGGCATGACCTTGAACTCAAACAGGCCGTCTGGCGTTATAAAGGCAGTCTTTTCTCGGTCTCTCTCGTCGACTTCTATTTGCCAGTAACCGGTCTTGAGGTCCATCGACGAAAAGTACTTTGCGTTGTGTAATCGGTCCAGGGTGTCGTCTATCCGGGGAAGGGGATACACGTCCTTCATCGTGACTTTGTTCAGGCGACGATAATCGACGCAAAAACGGAGAGTCCCATCCTTCTTCTTCACTAGCACCACGGGGGATGCCCACGGACTCTTCGACGGCTGGATGATGTCGTCGCGTAGCATTTCGTCCACCTGTTTCTTCACGGCCTCCCGTTCCCGTGTCGAAACCCGGTAGGGACTCTGACGGAGTGGTCGAGCATTTTCTTCTGTTATAATGCGGTGCTTAGTAAGGGGCGTTTGTCGGACCCGCGATGACGACGAGAAACAGTCCTTGTTTTTCTGCAGAAGGCATCGAAGCTGTTGCTGTTGGCGAGCGGGAAGACGGGTTTACGTCGAAGGGTGGCTCAGGTGTTGGGGCAGTCGTCGTAGCTTCGTCATGATCTGAAAAGGCAAACGCATCGCTGACGGCCAAGATTTCTTCGATGTATGCAATCGTCGTGCCCCTGCTCAGGTGTCTGTATTCTTGGCTGAAGTACGTTAGCATCACGCTTCCTTTTCCTTCATGCAACCGAGCAATGCCCCTTGCAACGCAAATGTCGCGGACTAGTAGCAAACGCTGATCGCTCTCGATGACACCTTCGATATCTTCAGCTTTTTCGGTGCTGACGGGAATTATGATGCTCGAGCGAGGCGGGATGGTAACTTGATCCTCGAGCACGTTCAGGGCATGGTGACATGGATTCGTATCCGGCGGTGTCGTTTTGTCCGACGATAGGGTTATCGACTTGGTTCTTAAGTCAATGACGGCGCCATGATGGTTTAAGAAATTCATGCCAAGTATGACGTCCCTGGAGCAGTGTTGCAAGATTACGAAACTCGCAGAATACGTGCGATTATTGATTGTAACTCTTGCTGTGCAGACTCCAGACGGCGTTATTAGATGGCCTCCAGCGGTACGGATTTCGGGGCCTTTCCAAGCAGTCTTAACTTTCTTCAACTTCGTGGCGAAAGGCCCACTGATGACGCAATAGTCGGCTCCAGTGTCGACGAGAGCGGTGACGTTGTGGCCGTCAATGAGAACGTCGAGGTCGCTAGTTCGTCGTCTTGCGTTGCAATTGGGTCGCGGCGTCGGGTCACGGCTGCGTCGGTTTGTTCCGCTGCTTCGACGTGGCGTCGTCAGTTCTTCCTCAGGCCGTGAAGTTTCGACGTCAGGGCTTAGTTCGTCTTGCGGCGTGTTCTTTAGATTTCGTTGCGGCGTCGTCGTCGGCGGCGGAGGATCTTCGGTAGTTCGTCGTACAGCAACCGCACCTCCATCGGTTGCTGCCCTTAGTTATCCGGATACGGGCTAGGTGACCGGCCCCGGTTTGGGCCAGTGTACTGCCGGCGGTGCGGAGACATGTAGCGGCCGGGCGACGGCGAGCGGGAAGGTCGTCGTTCTTGCCAGTGTGTTCCGCTGAGGTAGTCGTCGATGTCCCGAGGCCGTTCGCCTGGCTGCGGGCGCGGCGCGTTGACGGCGAATCCTCGAAGCCCCATCTGTCGGTACTGGCAGCGGCGGTATGTGTGGCCGGCTTCCCCGCAATGATAGCAGAGCGGTCGGTTGTCAGGGGCACGCCAAACGTCGGTCTTTCGAGGGGCGCATGGTTGTCTTGTCGGCGGGCGGTATGGCGTCGGTGGTGGTGGCGGCGGTGCCTGACGTCGGAACTGCTGCGGCGGCGCGGCGTCTTGACGCGGGCGAGGAGGGGCGGCGTTGCGTCGGGCTGCAGCAGCATAGCTCATGGCTTGCGGCTGAGGCAGTGGCGGTTCAAGGTTGCCCAGGGACTGCTGGATTTCTGATCGAACGACATCTGCGATCAAGTCCACTTGAGGCTGCGCCGAAGGTAAGAGCTTGCGAAGCTCCTCCCGCACGATCGCTCTGATCGTTTCACGCAGGTCGTCGGAGCCGAGGGCATGAACAGCTGGGCTGTCTTGAATCAATCGGCGATTATATTGGCGGTTACGCATTTCCAGCGTCTTCTCGATCGTGGTTGCCTCTGAGACGAATTCTTGGACCGTCGAGGGTGGGTTCCGTATCAGCCCAGCGAAGAGCTCTTGCCTTACCCCTCGCATGAGGAAGCGGACTTTCTTGTCCTCGGGCATGGCAGCGTCAGCGTGGCGAAACAGTCGGGTCATTTCCTCTGCGAAGATGGCCACGCTTTCGTTTGGTAGTTGCACCCGTGTCTCCAGCAAGGCTGCGGCCCTTTCTTTTCTGACGACGCTTGCAAACGTCTGCAGGAAAGCGCTCCGAAAGGCGTCCCAAGTTCGAAGAGTGGACTCCCGGTTCTCGAACCAGGTCCTTGCTGCGTCTTCAAGGTAAAAGTAAACGTGCCGCAGCTTGTCCTCGGAGTCCCAGTTGTTAAATTCTGAGACCCTTTCGAAAGTCTCGAGCCAGGTGTCCGGGTCTTCGAATGACGACCCGCGGAAGGTTGGGGGCTCCTTGGGCTGCCGGAGTAGGATCGGCGCAGGCTGCACGGGGTCGGTCATCGTCGCTGCGGTGGGTGTTGGGACCTTGGGCTGCCTGGTTTGTTCGGGAAGGAGCCCGTGCTCTGGCTGCAGTCCCTTCTGCCTGCGGCTTGTTCGACGATCCGGGTTTTCTTTGCTGTCGTCCTCCTCGCGGCTTGGGCTTGGGTCAGCGCTTCGCGGGGGCGTCCGGATCATGGAACAAGCAGCACCTCCACCAGATGTCACGTGGTCGTGACGTCGACGAAGACAGCAGTCAGCGTTTGCAGGATGAAACTGTTTATTTGGCCGAACTTGTGGCCGGAAAATGAGAACTCGAACTACAGCAATACACGCTGTACAAAGATAGCGGCGAACAGGGCGTCGTCCGTCGATCAACTGACAAGCGGTGAAGCGCGTCGGCATTTAAACATGTGCCGTCGAATATTCCAGCGTTATCGCTGGCTGTCCTGCAAATTCTAGAATAAGCTCGAGTGTGCGCGTCTTGCGCGCAATCTTAACAAAACGATCTACAATGATCGCGAAGGTTCTCGAACAATGAGGCGCGGTTCGCGCTGAGCGTTGCCGACAGTCTTTGTGGCCGAAAACCGAATACAGCAAAAGTGATAAAGAAACGCACGTGGCAATATATATATATATATATATATATATATATATATATATATATATATATATATATATATATATATATATATATATATATATATATATATATATATATATATATATATATATATATATATATATATACACATTTTAGTCCCCGTTTTAGTCATTCTAAAGATCGGTAAGGATATACTGTTCAAATCCTTAGGCCAAATCGCTTTCAGAAATGCCCCATATATAAGAAGTGGGAAAAGCCACCTTTCTCAACACAGCGTTAGCTGACATATTGTACAAACTAACCCCTTACTTAGATTAGTGTACTTAGATTTAGGTGCACGTTAAAGGACCACAGGTGGTCAAAATTTTCCGGAGACCTCCGCTACGGTGTCTCTCATAATCATATCGTGGTTTTTGGGACGTTAAATCTCCACCATTATTATTATTATTATTATTATTATTATTATTATTATTATTATTATTATTATTATTATTATTATTATTATTATTATTATTATTATTATTATTATTATTATTATTATTATTATTAGGAAGAATTCTGTCGTTTTCGTACTCTTTGTAAACGCCTTTATAAACGGGATCACAGTCTATATATTTCATTTTTAGAAAAAAGCGCGTCTGACAGGCCGGCTGAGTTTTGGAAGTATGTGCGCAAACGGTCGAGCAAAAGTGGCGAGTCCTTCAGGATACTGGATCCAAATGGAGTAGAAGTTCAAGCCGTTGCTGACTGTTTTGCCATGCATTTTTCATCTGTCTATAAGTCTCCAGCCTCTGTAGCTAGTAACGGTCGACAGGTTAAGGCAGTTGGCACAGCTGATGCTGTGTCGCTAGATGAAGATTCCATTTCAGAATGCATTAAGCGCTTGAAACCATCCTTTTCAGCTGGCCCAGATGGCATCCCCTCTGCCATACTAAAAGCCTATGGCAGTATACTTGTACCAGTATTTAATACCATATTTAATAAGTGTCTGCATGCTTCAACGTTTCCTAGCATGTGGAAAACTGCTCGTGTTTTGCCAGTGTTTAAGTCTGGCTGCAAAAGTGACGTCTCGAACTACCGCCCTATTTCCCTTCTTTGTGCCGCATCCAAAATCTTTGAGCTTGCTCTTCACAAAATATTGTTTTTTGATGTAAAAAATTCATTGATTGTGAACCAGCGTGGGTTTCTCGCTGGCCGCTCAACTGTCACTAATCTTGCCAGTTTCATGATGCAAGTCTCCACGCCTATTTCGCAGAGAGGACAGGTTGATGCTATTTACTGTGACCTTAGCAAAGCTTTTGATGTTGTCAGCCATTCGCTGCTTGTGGATAAACTTGCACACTTTGATGTTGATTCTTCAATTGTGAATCTCCTCCATAGCTATCTTCTTGATAGATTATGTTACGTTGCCGTTAATGGCCAAACGTTCTCTTTGTATAAAGCTACTAGTGGGGTTCCTCAAGGGTCGGTACTGGGCCCACTCCTCTTTTTAATTTATGTTAATGATGTTTCTTCTGTCATTCCGAATTCTTCTTTCCTTTTGTATGCCGTTGACATAAAGATATTTAAGGAAATTCATTCAGTTATCGATTGTCGCTTGCTGCAATCTGATTTGTGTTCTTTTTCTGAATGGTGCAGGAGCAATAACCTCTCCCTAAATATTTCAAAAACCAAGGTAATGAGTTTCACTCGAAAAACATCTAGTGTGCCATTTTTATATTCTGTCAATTCTGTGTCGTTGTGTAAGGTATGTGAGATCAATGATCTAGGTGTTCTTTTTGATAGCACCTTACACTTTTCTGCTCACGCTAAGCGTGTTGCTTTGCGGGGTCTTCGCACCCTAGGCTGTGTTTGCAGAATGTCTAGAGAATTCCGTTCTCCTGTGCCCTTCCGAAAATTGTACACCGCGCTATGTCTTCCTCAACTTGAGTATGCATCTGTGATCTGGAATGGCATTCCTAATTCCAGCAACAACGCCATTGAGCGAGTCCAGAAAAAATTCCTAAGCATTTACAACCATCGTTTCGCTAGAAATGACTCTGGATCTCGTTCTAACGCTGCTGGATTATTATCATTGCCATAACTTTGCTGCCGACGAAATCGCGCTGATCTGTTATTTCTTTACAAGCTTGTGCATGGTATCATATCCCGCCCTGTACTGCTCAACTGTATTAATTTCCGAATTCCCCGTAAGCTGACCAGAGAGAATAGACCTTTTCATGTAACCGCCTGCCTCTGTGAACATTCGACCATTGGCAGGATACAACGTCTTTACAATGCTTATTTTTTGGAGCTTGATGTTTTTCACAGCTCCCAGTCGTTGTTCTGCTCCGAGCTTTGCACTGTACTTACATAGCCTTGTACACTGTTGATATTTTTTTTCTGCCTGAGCAGAGTTGTATATGTGCAATTTTATAACGTTTTTTATCCCTAATCTTTTATTATGAATGTTTCCTTTGTTTTTTCTTTGTTTTTTTTGTTTTTTTTTTCGTGCGCCAGTACAAAGACCTTACGGTTGTTCCTGGGCACATTAAATAAACGTTTGATTGATTGATTGATTGATTGATTGATTGATTGATTGATTGATTGATTGATTGATTGATTGATTGATTGATTGATTGATTGATTGATTGATTGATTGATTGTGCTAAACTAATCCCCCCCACTGCCACCCCGGCCCTTGCGGGGATCAATTTCGTGACCGCGGCCCGCTAGCTGAGGTGAGCTTGAGACCCCTGGTACACGCCCTCAGGTTTAAGGAACAAGTTCAAACCTTATGGTGAAACAAACGCAATTTATTCTTTAACGGCGTATGATCCCTAGTAAAATTGGGGACGTTTGCCAACGCGCCGCGCAATAGTGTAATAAAAAATTCTTCATGAATCTCGCTCCCAAATCTGATATTTCTGTGCACACCAGATGGTCGAAATGACTCTACAATATTTAACGACACCTTTTCTAATCCAAAATGCAGTTGAATTCGCTTTTGCGCTTAAGAAAGTCGTTTTTTTCTGCCGTGAAGTTACCCGTGGGCCAAGGGAACACCTTTAAGGGTGTAAGTTCTTTAGAATGTGTCAGCTCTCCTTATTTCGACAGTTCGGCAGTTGGATGCGCAAAAAAAATCATTTTGATTAGTGTAATCTTGACGGCCGGGAAAATGGTACAAGATAGACAGGCGAAGTGGTTATTGTAGAAAGAATCAGCAGTCATTTGCATTTTTCGGTGCATTTTACATTTGATATTTCTGGCTCAAATGAGCCAGAAAATTCCAATTCTGGTGGACAACTGTAAAAACGCAGGAGCAGGGGCTGCCCGTGCATTAGCATTAGCCGAAATTTCTTTCTTACGCAAGTACTTCCCGTACCACTGAGTATAAATTCTTTGAAGTATTTATGACGAATTGTATAATGTTTGGATTTATATAATATATTCGTTAAAATATCTTCGTTCCGTGGAAGTGCAACACCATGGTATGCAGAATAACAAATATTTCTCTGCGCTTTATCTGAGAGAAGCAGAAAAGTGCTACTCAGCGGCTTTAAAATTTTAATGGCTGAGGTAACAAAGTATGTATTCTTTCTTTTTTGTGTGTTCGTAATCTTAGCTTCGTGGGTACGCCATTTGAACAGATTGGTAAGGAATTCGCAGGTCGGTTTGGCCACAGATGTGTTAATGAGCTCGCTCACTGAGAATCCTTACACAGGCTAAATATTTGCATCCTTAAATGTGATGACGTGCCAAATGGCCAACATCGTTATCATTAAGTCTGCAAAAATATATTGTTGTACTAGCTCAAAATACACCTGCTGTATGAGAAAGTGTACAGAATAGAGGCGCTGCTAATTCTGACCACCTGGAAGCAGCGTTTGACAGCGAGAGCTCGTCAAGCTTATTTCGCGCACTTTTTGTCTTGTCTATCACAGCTGTTATCATGTTCGGTCACTGCAGTATCTAGCCAAAAAAATACAGTTTTCTTCGCTGGAACAACTAAACACTACCCTTAATTACGTATATTGGTACTACTCGTGGGATGAATCGTGCATCCTCATTGGTACATACTTTGTACGACGAGCATTCATTTAGTAATATCGCAACAAATGCAACTGCACCGCTATACTGGTTGCCCGACACCGTACGATTTACTTGCTCCCACTTAGGTTGTTTCCTATACGCGTTGTCCCGTCTGTGCATTCGCAGAGTGCGGCAAA